>NC_143025.1:79995000-80295000 GCF_057628025.1 Oncorhynchus mykiss | reverse complement strand
AGTTAGATGTGCTGCAAACATGATTAGATGTGCTGCTAACATGATTAGTTAGATATGCTGCAAACATGATTAGATGTGCTGCAAACATGATTAGATGTGCTGCAAACATGATTAGATGTGCTGCAAACATGATTAGGTGTACTGCAAACATGATTAGATGTGCTGCAAACATGATTAGGTGTACTGCAAACATGATTAGGTGTACTGCAAACATGATTAGTTAGATGTGCTGCAAACATGATTAGATGTGCTGCTAACATGATTAGTTAGATGTGCTGCAAACATGATTAGATGTGCTGCAAACATGATTAGATGTGCTGCAAACATGATTAGCTGTACTGCAAACATGATTAGGTGTACTGCAAAAAATTATTAGATGTTCTGAAAACATGATTAGCTATACTGCAAACATAATTAGGTGTACTGCAAAAATGATTAGATGTGCTGCAAACATGATTAGATGTGCTGCAAACATGATTAGGTGTACTGCAAACATGATTAGATGTGCTGCAAACATGATTAGGTGTACTGCAAACATGATTAGGTGTACTGCAAACATGATTAGTTAGATGTGCTGCAAACATGATTAGATGTGCTGCTAACATGATTAGTTAGATGTGCTGCAAACATGATTAGATGTGCTGCAAACATGATTAGATGTGCTGCAAACATGATTAGCTGTACTGCAAACATGATTAGGTGTACTGCAAAAAATTATTAGATGTTCTGAAAACATGATTAGCTATACTGCAAACATAATTAGATGTGCTGCAAACATGATTAGGTGTACTGCAAACATGATTAGGTGTACTGCAAACATTATTAGGTGTACTGCAAACATGATTAGATGTGCTGCAAACATGATTAGATGTGCTGCAAACATGATTAGGTGTACTGCAAACATGATTAGGTGTACTGCAAACATGATTAGATGTGCTGCAAACATGATTAGCTGTACTGCAAACATGGTTAGATGTACTGCAAACATGATTAGCTGTACTGCAAGCATGATTAGGTGTACTGCAAAAATTATTAGATGTTCTGAAAACATAATTAGGTATACTGCAAACATAATTAGGTGTACTGCAAACATGATTAGATGTACTGCAAACATGATTAGGTGTGCTGCAAACATGATTAGGTGCACTGCAAACATGATTAGATGTACTGCAAACATGATTAGGTGTACTGCAAACATGATTAGATGTACTGCAAACATGATTAGGTGTACTGCAAACATGATTAGGTGTACTGCAAACATGATTAGGTGTACTGCAAACATGATTAGGTGTACTGCAAACATGATTAGGTGTACTGCAAACATGATTAGATGTGCTGCAAACATGATTAGATGTGCTGCTAACATGATTAGATGTACTGCAAACATGATTAGATGTACTGCAAACATGGTTAGATGTACTGCAAACATGATTAGCTGTACTGCAAACATGATTAGGTGTACTGCAAAAATTATTAGATGTTCTGAAAACATGATTAGCTATACTGCAAACATAATTAGGTGTACTGCAAACATGGTTAGATGTACTGCAAACATGATTAGCTATACTGCAAACATAATTAGGTGTACTGCAAACATGATTAGGTGTACTGCAAACATGATTAGGTGTACTGCAAACATAATTAGGTGTTCTGCAAACATGATTAGGTGTACTGCAAACATGATTAGGTGTACTGCAAACATGATTAGATGTGCTGCAAACATGATTAGGTGTACTGCAAACATGATTAGGTGTTCTGCAAACATGATTAGGTGTACGGCAAACATGATTAGATGTGCTGCAAACATGATTAGATGTGCTGCTAACATGATTAGATGTGCTGCAAACATGATTAGATGTGCTGCAAACATGATTAGATGTGCTGCAAACATGATTAGATGTACTGCAAACATGATTAGATGTGCTGCAAACATGGTTAGATGTACTGCAAACATGATTAGCTGTACTGCAAACATGGTTAGATGTGCTGCAAACATGATTAGATGTGCTGCAAACATGATTAGATGTGCTGCAAATATGATTAGATGTGCTGCAAACATGATTAGATATACTGCAAATATGATTAGCTGTACTGCAAATATGATTAGATGTGATGCAAAAATAATTAGATGTGCTGCAAACATGATTAGCTGTACTGCAAATATGATTAGCTGTACTGCAAATATGATTAGATGTGATGCAAAAATGATTAGATGTGCTGCAAATATGATTAGCTGTACTGCAAATATGATTAGCTGTACTGCAAATATGATTAGATGTGATGCAAAAATGATTAGATATACTGCAAATATGAATAGCTGTACTGCAAATATGATTAGATGTGCTGCAAACATGGTTAGGTGTACTGCAAACATGATTAGATGTACTGCAAACATGATTAGATGTTCTGCAAACATGATTAGATGCACTGCAAACATGATTAGCTGTACTGCAAACATGGTTAGATGTACTGCAAACATGATTAGCTGTACTGCAAGCATGATTAGGTGTACTGCAAAAATTATTAGATGTTCTGAAAACATAATTAGGTATACTGCAAACATAATTAGGTGTACTGCAAACATGATTAGATGTACTGCAAACATGATTAGGTGTGCTGCAAACATGATTAGGTGCACTGCAAACATGATTAGATGTACTGCAAACATGATTAGGTGTACTGCAAACATGATTAGATGTACTGCAAACATGATTAGGTGTACTGCAAACATGATTAGGTGTACTGCAAACATGATTAGGTGTACTGCAAACATGATTAGGTGTACTGCAAACATGATTAGGTGTACTGCAAACATGATTAGATGTGCTGCAAACATGATTAGATGTGCTGCTAACATGATTAGATGTACTGCAAACATGATTAGATGTACTGCAAACATGGTTAGATGTACTGCAAACATGATTAGCTGTACTGCAAACATGATTAGGTGTACTGCAAAAATTATTAGATGTTCTGAAAACATGATTAGCTATACTGCAAACATAATTAGGTGTACTGCAAACATGGTTAGATGTACTGCAAACATGATTAGCTATACTGCAAACATAATTAGGTGTACTGCAAACATGATTAGGTGTACTGCAAACATGATTAGGTGTACTGCAAACATAATTAGGTGTTCTGCAAACATGATTAGGTGTACTGCAAACATGATTAGGTGTACTGCAAACATGATTAGATGTGCTGCAAACATGATTAGGTGTACTGCAAACATGATTAGGTGTTCTGCAAACATGATTATGTGTACTGCAAACATGATTAGATGTGCTGCAAACATGATTAGATGTGCTGCTAACATGATTAGATGTGCTGCAAACATGATTAGATGTGCTGCAAACATGATTAGATGTGCTGCAAACATGATTAGATGTACTGCAAACATGATTAGATGTGCTGCAAACATGGTTAGATGTACTGCAAACATGATTAGCTGTACTGCAAACATGGTTAGATGTGCTGCAAACATGATTAGATGTGCTGCAAACATGATTAGATGTGCTGCAAATATGATTAGATGTGCTGCAAACATGATTAGATATACTGCAAATATGATTAGCTGTACTGCAAATATGATTAGATGTGATGCAAAAATAATTAGATGTGCTGCAAACATGATTAGCTGTACTGCAAATATGATTAGCTGTACTGCAAATATGATTAGATGTGATGCAAAAATGATTAGATGTGCTGCAAATATGATTAGCTGTACTGCAAATATGATTAGCTGTACTGCAAATATGATTAGATGTGATGCAAAAATGATTAGATATACTGCAAACATGATTAGGTGTACTGCAAACATGATTAGATGTCCTGCAAACATGATTAGTTAGATGTGCTGCAAACATGATTAGATGTGCTGCTAACATGATTAGTTAGATGTGCTGCAAACATGATTAGATGTGCTGCAAACATGATTAGATGTGCTGCAAACATGATTAGATGTACTGCAAACATGATTAGATGTACTGCAAACATGATTAGATGTACTGCAAACATGATTAGCTGTACTGCAAACATGATTAGGTGTACTGCAAAAATTATTAGATGTTCTGAAAACATGATTAGCTATACTGCAAACATAATTAGGTGTACTGCAAACATGATTAGATATACTGCAAACATAATTAGGTGTACTGCAAACATGATTAGATGTACTGCAAACATGATTAGGTGTGCTGCAAACATGATTAGGTGCACTGCAAACATGATTAGATGTACTGCAAACATGATTAGGTGTACTGCAAACATGATTAGATGTACTGCAAACATGATTAGGTGTACTGCAAACATGATTAGGTGTACTGCAAACATGATTAGGTGTACTGCAAACATGATTAGGTGTACTGCAAACATGATTAGATGTGCTGCAAACATGATTAGATGTGCTGCTAACATGATTAGATGTACTGCAAACATGATTAGATGTACTGCAAACATGGTTAGATGTACTGCAAACATGATTAGCTGTACTGCAAACATGATTAGGTGTACTGCAAAAATTATTAGATGTTCTGAAAACATGATTAGCTATACTGCAAACATAATTAGGTGTACTGCAAACATGGTTAGATGTACTGCAAACATGATTAGCTATACTGCAAACATAATTAGGTGTACTGCAAACATGATTAGGTGTACTGCAAACATGATTAGGTGTACTGCAAACATAATTAGGTGTTCTGCAAACATGATTAGGTGTACTGCAAACATGATTAGGTGTACTGCAAACATGATTAGATGTGCTGCAAACATGATTAGGTGTACTGCAAACATGATTAGGTGTTCTGCAAACATGATTAGGTGTACTGCAAACATGATTAGATGTGCTGCAAACATGATTAGATGTGCTGCTAACATGATTAGATGTGCTGCAAACATGATTAGATGTGCTGCAAACATGATTAGATGTGCTGCAAACATGATTAGATGTGGTGCAAACATGATTAGATGTACTGCAAACATGATTAGATGTGCTGCAAACATGGTTAGATGTACTGCAAACATGATTAGCTGTACTGCAAACATGGTTAGATGTGCTGCAAACATGATTAGATGTGCTGCAAACATGATTAGATGTGCTGCAAATATGATTAGATGTGCTGCAAACATGATTAGATATACTGCAAATATGATTAGCTGTACTGCAAATATGATTAGATGTGATGCAAAAATAATTAGATGTGCTGCAAACATGATTAGCTGTACTGCAAATATGATTAGCTGTACTGCAAATATGATTAGATGTGATGCAAAAATGATTAGATGTGCTGCAAATATGATTAGCTGTACTGCAAATATGATTAGCTGTACTGCAAATATGATTAGATGTGATGCAAAAATGATTAGATATACTGCAAATATGAATAGCTGTACTGCAAATATGATTAGATGTGCTGCAAACATGGTTAGGTGTACTGCAAACATGATTAGATGTCCTGCAAACATGATTAGTTAGATGTGCTGCAAACATGATTAGATGTGCTGCTAACATGATTAGTTAGATGTGCTGCAAACATGATTAGATGTGCTGCAAACATGATTAGATGTGCTGCAAACATGATTAGATGTACTGCAAACATGATTAGATGTACTGCAAACATGATTAGATGTACTGCAAACATGATTAGCTGTACTGCAAACATGATTAGGTGTACTGCAAAAATTATTAGATGTTCTGAAAACATGATTAGCTATACTGCAAACATAATTAGGTGTACTGCAAACATGATTAGGTGTACTGCAAACATGATTAGATGTGCTGCAAACATGATTAGGTGTACTGCAAACATGATTAGGTGTACTGCAAACATGATTAGGTGTACTGCAAACATAATTAGGTGTACTGCAAACATAATTAGGTGTACTGCAAACATGATTAGGTGTTCTGCAAACATGATTAGGTGTACTGCAAACATGATTAGGTGTACTGCAAACATGATTAGGTGTACTGCAAACATGATTAGGTGTACTGCAAACATGATTAGCTGTACTGCAAACATGATTAGATGTGCTGCAAACATGATTAGATGTGCTGCAAACATGATTAGATGTGCTGCAAACATGATTAGATGTGCTGCAAACATGATTAGATGTGGTGCAAACATGATTAGATGTACTGCAAACATGATTAGATGTGCTGCAAACATGGTTAGATGTACTGCAAACATGATTAGATGTACTGCAAACATGATTAGCTGTACTGCAAACATGGTTAGATGTGCTGCAAACATGATTAGATGTGCTGCAAACATGATTAGATGTGCTGCAAATATGATTAGATGTGCTGCAAACATGATTAGATATACTGCAAATATGAATAGCTGTACTGCAAATATGATTAGATGTGCTGCAAACATGGTTAAGTGTACTGCAAACATGATTAGATGTCCTGCAAACATGATTAGTTAGATGTGCTGCAAACATGATTAGATGTGCTGCTAACACGATTAGTTAGATGTGCTGCAAACATGATTAGATGTGCTGCAAACATGATTAGATGTGCTGCAAACATGATTAGATGTACTGCAAACATGATTAGATGTACTGCAAACATGATTAGATGTACTGCAAACATGATTAGCTGTACTGCAAACATGATTAGGTGTACTGCAAAAATTATTAGATGTTCTGAAAACATGATTAGCTATACTGCAAACATAATTAGGTGTACTGCAAACATGATTAGGTGTACTGCAAACATGATTAGATGTGCTGCAAACATGATTAGGTGTACTGCAAACATGATTAGGTGTACTGCAAACATGATTAGGTGTACTGCAAACATAATTAGGTGTACTGCAAACATAATTAGGTGTACTGCAAACATGATTAGGTGTTCTGCAAACATGATTAGGTGTACTGCAAACATGATTAGGTGTACTGCAAACATGATTAGGTGTACTGCAAACATGATTAGGTGTACTGCAAACATGATTAGCTGTACTGCAAACATGATTAGATGTGCTGCAAACATGATTAGATGTGCTGCAAACATGATTAGATGTGCTGCAAACATGATTAGATGTGCTGCAAACATGATTAGATGTGGTGCAAACATGATTAGATGTACTGCAAACATGATTAGATGTGCTGCAAACATGGTTAGATGTACTGCAAACATGATTAGATGTACTGCAAACATGATTAGCTGTACTGCAAACATGGTTAGATGTGCTGCAAACATGATTAGATGTGCTGCAAACATGATTAGATGTGCTGCAAATATGATTAGATGTGCTGCAAACATGATTAGATGTGATGCAAAAATGATTAGATATACTGCAAATATGAATAGCTGTACTGCAAATATGATTAGATGTGCTGCAAACATGGTTAGGTGTACTGCAAACATGATTAGATGTGCTGCAAACATGATTAGTTAGATGTGCTGCAAACATGATTAGATGTGCTGCTAACATGATTAGTTAGATGTGCTGCAAACATGATTAGATGTGCTGCAAACATGATTAGATGTGCTGCAAACATGATTAGCTGTACTGCAAACATGATTAGGTGTACTGCAAAAAATTATTAGATGTTCTGAAAACATGATTAGCTATACTGCAAACATGGTTAGATGTACTGCAAACATGATTAGCTGTACTGCAAGCATGATTAGGTGTACTGCAAAAATTATTAGATGTTCTGAAAACATAATTAGGTATACTGCAAACATAATTAGGTGTACTGCAAACATGATTAGATGTACTGCAAACATGATTAGGTGTGCTGCAAACATGATTAGGTGCACTGCAAACATGATTAGATGTACTGCAAACATGATTAGGTGTACTGCAAACATGATTAGATGTACTGCAAACATGATTAGGTGTACTGCAAACATGATTAGGTGTACTGCAAACATGATTAGGTGTACTGCAAACATGATTAGGTGTACTGCAAACATGATTAGGTGTACTGCAAACATGATTAGATGTGCTGCAAACATGATTAGATGTGCTGCTAACATGATTAGATGTACTGCAAACATGATTAGATGTACTGCAAACATGGTTAGATGTACTGCAAACATGATTAGCTGTACTGCAAACATGATTAGGTGTACTGCAAAAATTATTAGATGTTCTGAAAACATGATTAGCTATACTGCAAACATAATTAGGTGTACTGCAAACATGGTTAGATGTACTGCAAACATGATTAGCTATGCTGCAAACATAATTAGGTGTACTGCAAACATGATTAGGTGTACTGCAAACATGATTAGGTGTACTGCAAACATAATTAGGTGTACTGCAAACATAATTAGGTGTACTGCAAACATGATTAGGTGTTCTGCAAACATGATTAGGTGTACTGCAAACATGATTAGGTGTACTGCAAACATGATTAGGTGTACTGCAAACATGATTAGGTGTACTGCAAACATGATTAGCTGTACTGCAAACATGATTAGATTTGCTGCAAAAATGATTAGATGTGCTGCAAACATGATTAGATGTGCTGCAAACATGATTAGATGTGCTGCAAACATGATTAGATGTGGTGCAAACATGATTAGATGTGGTGCAAACATGATTAGATGTGCAGCAAACATGGTTAGATGTACAGCAAACATGATTAGATGTACTGCAAACATGATTAGATGTGCTGCAAACATGATTAGTTAGATGTGCTGCAAACATGATTAGATGTGCTGCTAACATGATTAGTTAGATATGCTGCAAACATGATTAGATGTGCTGCAAACATGATTAGATGTGCTGCAAACATGATTAGATGTGCTGCAAACATGATTAGATGTGCTGCAAACATGGTTAGATGTACAGCAAACATGATTAGATGTACTGCAAACATGATTAGCTGTACTGCAAACATGATTAGGTGTACTGCAAACATAATTAGGTGTACTGCAAACATAATTAGGTGTACTGCAAACATGATTAGGTGTACTGCAAACATGATTAGGTGTGCTGCAAACATGATTAGGTGCACTGCAAACATGATTAGATGTACTGCAAACATGATTAGGTGTACTGCAAACATGATTAGATGTACTGCAAACATGATTAGGTGTACTGCAAACATGATTAGGTGTACTGCAAATATGAATAGCTGTACTGCAAATATGATTAGATGTGCTGCAAACATGGTTAGGTGTACTGCAAACATGATTAGATGTGCTGCAAACATGATTAGTTAGATGTGCTGCAAACATGATTAGATGTGCTGCTAACATGATTAGTTAGATGTGCTGCAAACATGATTAGATGTGCTGCAAACATGATTAGATGTGCTGCAAACATGATTAGCTGTACTGCAAACATGATTAGGTGTACTGCAAAAAATTATTAGATGTTCTGAAAACATGATTAGCTATACTGCAAACATGGTTAGATGTACTGCAAACATGATTAGCTGTACTGCAAGCATGATTAGGTGTACTGCAAAAATTATTAGATGTTCTGAAAACATAATTAGGTATACTGCAAACATAATTAGGTGTACTGCAAACATGATTAGATGTACTGCAAACATGATTAGGTGTGCTGCAAACATGATTAGGTGCACTGCAAACATGATTAGATGTACTGCAAACATGATTAGGTGTACTGCAAACATGATTAGATGTACTGCAAACATGATTAGGTGTACTGCAAACATGATTAGGTGTACTGCAAACATGATTAGGTGTACTGCAAACATGATTAGGTGTACTGCAAACATGATTAGGTGTACTGCAAACATGATTAGATGTGCTGCAAACATGATTAGATGTGCTGCTAACATGATTAGATGTACTGCAAACATGATTAGATGTACTGCAAACATGGTTAGATGTACTGCAAACATGATTAGCTGTACTGCAAACATGATTAGGTGTACTGCAAAAATTATTAGATGTTCTGAAAACATGATTAGCTATACTGCAAACATAATTAGGTGTACTGCAAACATGGTTAGATGTACTGCAAACATGATTAGCTATGCTGCAAACATAATTAGGTGTACTGCAAACATGATTAGGTGTACTGCAAACATGATTAGGTGTACTGCAAACATAATTAGGTGTACTGCAAACATAATTAGGTGTACTGCAAACATGATTAGGTGTTCTGCAAACATGATTAGGTGTACTGCAAACATGATTAGGTGTACTGCAAACATGATTAGGTGTACTGCAAACATGATTAGGTGTACTGCAAACATGATTAGCTGTACTGCAAACATGATTAGATTTGCTGCAAAAATGATTAGATGTGCTGCAAACATGATTAGATGTGCTGCAAACATGATTAGATGTGCTGCAAACATGATTAGATGTGGTGCAAACATGATTAGATGTGGTGCAAACATGATTAGATGTGCAGCAAACATGGTTAGATGTACAGCAAACATGATTAGATGTACTGCAAACATGATTAGATGTGCTGCAAACATGATTAGTTAGATGTGCTGCAAACATGATTAGATGTGCTGCTAACATGATTAGTTAGATATGCTGCAAACATGATTAGATGTGCTGCAAACATGATTAGATGTGCTGCAAACATGATTAGATGTGCTGCAAACATGATTAGATGTGCTGCAAACATGGTTAGATGTACAGCAAACATGATTAGATGTACTGCAAACATGATTAGCTGTACTGCAAACATGATTAGGTGTACTGCAAACATAATTAGGTGTACTGCAAACATAATTAGGTGTACTGCAAACATGATTAGGTGTACTGCAAACATGATTAGGTGTGCTGCAAACATGATTAGGTGCACTGCAAACATGATTAGATGTACTGCAAACATGATTAGGTGTACTGCAAACATGATTAGATGTACTGCAAACATGATTAGGTGTACTGCAAACATGATTAGGTGTACTGCAAACATGATTAGGTGTACTGCAAACATGATTAGGTGTACTGCAAACATGATTAGGTGTACTGCAAACATGATTAGATGTGCTGCAAACATGATTAGATGTGCTGCTAACATGATTAGATGTACTGCAAACATGATTAGATGTACTGCAAACATGGTTAGATGTACTGCAAACATGATTAGGTGTACTGCAAAAATTATTAGATGTTCTGAAAACATGATTAGCTATACTGCAAACATGATTAGGTGTACTGCAAACATAATTAGGTGTACTGCAAACATAATTAGGTGTACTGCAAACATGATTAGGTGTTCTGCAAACATGATTAGGTGTACTGCAAACATGATTAGGTGTACTGCAAACATGAGTAGGTGTACTGCAAACATGATTAGGTGTACTGCAAACATGATTAGCTGTACTGCAAACATGATTAGATGTGCTGCAAAAATGATTAGATGTACTGCAAACATGATTAGATGTGCTGCAAACATGATTAGATGTGCTGCAAACATGATTAGATGTGGTGCAAACATGATTAGATGTGGTGCAAACATGATTAGATGTGCTGCAAACATGGTTAGATGTACAGCAAACATGATTAGATGTACTGCAAACATGATTAGCTGTACTGCAAAAATGGTTAGATGTGCTGCAAACATGATTAGATGTGCTGCAAACATGATTAGATGTACTGCAAACATGATTAGATGTACTGCAAACATGATTAGATGTGCTGCAAACATGATTAGATGTACTGCAAACATGATTAGATGTGCTGCAAACATGATTAGATGTACTGCAAACATGATTAGATGTGCTGCAAACATGATTAGCTGTACTGCAAATATGATTAGCTGTACTGCAAATATGATTAGATGTGATGCAAAAATGATTAGATGTGCTGCAAATATGATTAGCTGTACTGCAAATATGATTAGCTGTACTGCAAATATGATTAGATGTGATGCAAAAATTATTAGATGTGCTGCAAATATGATTAGCTGTACTGCAAATATGATTAGCTGTACTGCAAATATGATTAGCTGTACTGCAAACATGGTTAGGTGTACTGCAAACATGATTAGATGTGCTGCAAACATGATTAGTTAGATGTGCTGCAAACATGATTAGATGTGCTGCTAACATGATTAGTTAGATATGCTGCAAACATGATTAGATGTGCTGCAAACATGATTAGATGTGCTGCAAACATGATTAGATGTGCTGCAAACATGATTAGATGTGCTGCAAACATGATTAGGTGTACTGCAAACATGATTAGATGTGCTGCAAACATGATTAGGTGTACTGCAAACATGATTAGGTGTACTGCAAACATGATTAGGTGTACTGCAAACATAATTAGGTGTACTGCAAACATAATTAGGTGTACTGCAAACATGATTAGGTGTTCTGCAAACATGATTAGGTGTACTGCAAACATGATTAGGTGTACTGCAAACATGATTAGGTGTACTGCAAACATGATTAGGTGTACTGCAAACATGATTAGGTGTACTGCAAACATGATTAGGTGTACTGCAAACATGATTAGGTGTACTGCAAACATAATTAGGTGTACTGCAAACATAATTAGGTGTACTGCAAACATGATTAGGTGTTCTGCAAACATGATTAGGTGTACTGCAAACATGATTAGGTGTACTGCAAACATGATTAGGTGTACTGCAAACATGATTAGGTGTACTGCAAACATGATTAGCTGTACTGCAAACATGATTAGATGTGCTGCAAACCTGATTAGATGTGCTGCAAACATGATTAGATGTGCTGCAAACATGATTAGCTGTACTGCAAATATGATTAGCTGTACTGCAAATATGATTAGATGTGATGCAAAAATGATTAGATGTGCTGCAAATATGATTAGCTGTACTGCAAATATGTTTAGCTGTACTGCAAATATGATTAGATGTGATGCAAAAATGATTAGATGTGCTGCAAATATGATTAGCTGTACTGCAAATATGATTAGCTGTACTGCAAATATGATTAGCTGTACTGCAAACATGGTTAGGTGTACTGCAAACATGATTAGATGTGCTGCAAACATGATTAGTTAGATGTGCTGCAAACATGATTAGATGTGCTGCTAACATGATTAGTTAGATATGCTGCAAACATGATTAGATGTGCAGCAAACATGATTAGATGTGCTGCAAACATGATTAGATGTGCTGCAAACATGATTAGATGTGCTGCAAACATGATTAGATGTGGTGCAAACATGATTAGATGTACTGCAAACATGATTAGATGTGCTGCAAACATGGTTAGATGTACTGCAAACATGATTAGATGTACTGCAAACATGATTAGCTGTACTGCAAACATGGTTAGATGAACTGCAAACATGATTAGGTGTACTGCAAACATGATTAGGTGTACTGCAAACATGATTAGATGTGCTGCAAACATGATTAGATGTACTGCTAACATGATTAGATGTACTGCAAACATGATTAGATGTACTGCAAACATGATTAGATGTACTGCAAACATGATTAGCTGTACTGCAAACATGGTTAGATGTACTGCAAACATGATTAGCTGTACTGCAAACATGATTAGGTGTACTGCAAAAATTATTAGATGTTCTGAAAACATGATTAGCTATACTGCAAACATAATTAGGTGTACTGCAAACATGATTAGGTGTACTGCAAACATGATTAGATGTGCTGCAAACATGATTAGGTGTACTGCAAACATGATTAGGTGTACTGCAAACATGATTAGGTGTACTGCAAACATAATTAGGTGTACTGCAAACATAATTAGGTGTACTGCAAACATGATTAGGTGTTCTGCAAACATGATTAGGTGTACTGCAAACATGATTAGGTGTACTGCAAACATGATTAGGTGTACTGCAAACATGATTAGGTGTACTGCAAACATGATTAGCTGTACTGCAAACATGATTAGATGTGCTGCAAACATGATTAGATGTGCTGCAAACATGATTAGATGTGCTGCAAACATGATTAGATGTGCTGCAAACATGATTAGATGTGGTGCAAACATGATTAGATGTACTGCAAACATGATTAGATGTGCTGCAAACATGGTTAGATGTACTGCAAACATGATTAGATGTACTGCAAACATGATTAGCTGTACTGCAAACATGGTTAGATGTGCTGCAAACATGATTAGATGTGCTGCAAACATGATTAGATGTGCTGCAAATATGATTAGATGTGCTGCAAACATGATTAGATATACTGCAAATATGATTAGCTGTACTGCAAATATGATTAGATGTGATGCAAAAATAATTAGATGGGCTGCAAATATGATTAGCTGTACTGCAAATATGATTAGCTGTACTGCAAATATGATTAGATGTGATGCAAAAATGATTAGATGTGCTGCAAATATGATTAGCTGTACTGCAAATATGATTAGCTGTACTGCAAATATGATTAGATGTGATGCAAAAATGATTAGATATACTGCTAATATGATTAGGTGTACTGCAAACATGATTAGCTGTACTGCAAATATGATTAGATGTGCTGCAAACATGGTTAGGTGTACTGCAAACATGATTAGATGTGCTGCAAACATGATTAGCTGTACTGCAAATATGATTAGATGTGCTGCAAACATGGTTAGGTGTACTGCAAACATGATTAGATGTGCTGCAAACATGGTTAGTTAGATGTGCTGCAAACATGATTAGATGTGCTGCTAACATGATTAGTTAGATGTGCTGCAAACATGATTAGATGTGCTGCAAACATGATTAGATGTGCTGCAAACATGATTAGCTGTACTGCAAACATGATTAGATGTACTGCAAACATGATTAGATGTGCTGCAATCATGATTAGATGTGGTGCAAACATGATTAGATGTGGTGCAAACATGATTAGATGTGCTGCAAACATGATTAGATGTACTGCAAACATGATTAGCTGTACTGCAAACATGGTTAGATGAACTGCAAACATGATTAGCTGTAATGCAAAAATTATTAGATGTTCTGAAAACATGATTAGGTATACTGCAAACATAATTAGGTGTACTGCAAACATGGTTAGATGTGCTGCAAACATGATTAGATGTACTGCAAACATGATTAGATGTGCTGCAAACATGGTTAGATGTACTGCAAACATGGTTAGATGTGCTGCAAACATGATTAGATGTGCTGCAAACATGATTAGATGTACTGCAAACATGGTTAGATGTGCTGCAAACATGATTAGATGTGCTGCAAACATGATTAGATGTACTGCAAACATGATTAGATGTGCTGCAAACATGATTAGATGTACTGCAAACATGATTAGATGTGCTGCAAACATGATTAGCTGTACTGCAAATATGATTAGCTGTACTGCAAATATGATTAGCTGTACTGCAAATATGATTAGATGTGCTGCAAATATGATTAGCTGTACTGCAAATATGATTAGCTGTACTGCAAATATGATTAGATGTGATGCAAAAATGATTAGATGTGCTGCAAATATGATTAGCTGTACTGCAAATATGATTAGCTGTACTGCAAATATGATTAGATGTGATGCAAAAATGATTAGATATACTGCAAATATGATTAGCTGTACTGCAAATATGATTAGATGTGCTGCAAACATGGTTAGGTGTAATGCAAACATGATTAGATGTGCTGCAAACATGATTAGTTAGATGTGCTGCAAACATGATTAGATGTGCTGCTAACATGATTAGTTAGATGTGCTGCAAACATGATTAGGTGTACTGCAAACATGATTAGATGTACTGCAAACATGATTAAATGTGCTGCAAACATGATTAGATGTGCTGCAAACATGATTAGATGTGCTGCAAACATGATTAGATGTGCTGCAAACATGATTAGCTGTACTGCAAACATGATTAGATGTACTGCAAACATGATTAGATGTGCTGCAAACATGATTAGATGTGGTGCAAACATGATTAGATGTGCTGCAAACATGATTAGATGTGCTTCTAACATGATTAGATGTACTGCAAACATGATTAGATGTACTGCAAACATGATTAGATGTACTGCAAACATGATTAGCTGTACTGCAAACATGGTTAGATGTACTGCAAACATGATTAGCTGTACTGCAAGCATGATTAGGTGTACTGCAAAAATTATTAGATGTTCTGAAAACATAATTAGGTATACTGCAAACATAATTAGGTGTACTGCAAACATGATTAGATGTACTGCAAACATGATTAGGTGTGCTGCAAACATGATTAGGTGCACTGCAAACATGATTAGATGTACTGCAAACATGATTAGGTGTACTGCAAACATGATTAGATGTGCGGCAAACATGATTAGTTAGATGTGCTGCAAACATGATTAAGTGTGCTGCAAACATGATTAGATGTGGTGCAAACATGATTAGATGTGCTGCAAACATGATTAGATGTGCTGCAAACATGATTAGATGTGCTGCAAACATGATTAGATGTGGTGCAAACATGATTAGATGTACTGCAAACATGATTAGATGTGCTGCAAACATGGTTAGATGTACTGCAAACATGATTAGATGTACTGCAAACATGATTAGCTGTACTGCAAACATGGTTAGATGAACTGCAAACATGATTAGGTGTACTGCAAACATGATTAGGTGTACTGCAAACATGATTAGATGTGCTGCAAACATGATTAGATGTGCTGCTAACATGATTAGATGTACTGCAAACATGATTAGATGTACTGCAAACATGATTAGATGTACTGCAAACATGATTAGCTGTACTGCAAACATGGTTAGATGTACTGCAAACATGATTAGCTGTACTGCAAACATGATTAGGTGTACTGCAAAAATTATTAGATGTTCTGAAAACATGATTAGCTATACTGCAAACATAATTAGGTGTACTGCAAACATGATTAGGTGTACTGCAAACATGTTTAGATGTGCTGCAAACATGATTAGGTGTACTGCAAACATGATTAGGTGTACTGCAAACATGATTAGCTGTACTGCAAACATGATTAGCTGTACTGCAAACATGATTAGATGTGCTGCAAACATGATTAGATGTGCTGCAAACATGATTAGATGTGCTGCAAACATGATTAGATGTGCTGCAAACATGATTAGATGTGGTGCAAACATGATTAGATGTACTGCAAACATGATTAGATGTGCTGCAAACATGGTTAGATGTACTGCAAACATGATTAGATGTACTGCAAACATGATTAGCTGTACTGCAAACATGGTTAGATGTGCTGCAAACATGATTAGATGTGCTGCAAACATGATTAGATGTGCTGCAAATATGATTAGATGTGCTGCAAACATGATTAGATATACTGCAAATATGATTAGCTGTACTGCAAATACGATTAGATGTGATGCAAAAATAATTAGATGGGCTGCAAATATGATTAGCTGTACTGCAAATATGATTAGCTGTACTGCAAATATGATTAGATGTGATGCAAAAATGATTAGATGTGCTGCAAATATGATTAGCTGTACTGCAAATATGATTAGCTGTACTGCAAATATGATTAGATGTGATGCAAAAATGATTAGATATACTGCAAATATGATTAGGTGTACTGCAAACATGATTAGCTGTATTGCAAATATGATTAGATGTGCTGCAAACATGGTTAGGTGTACTGCAAACATGATTAGATGTGCTGCAAACATGATTAGCTGTACTGCAAATATGATTAGATGTGCTGCAAACATGGTTAGGTGTACTGCAAACATGATTAGATGTGCTGCAAACATGGTTAGTTAGATGTGCTGCAAACATGATTAGATGTGCTGCTAACATGATTAGTTAGATGTGCTGCAAACATGATTAGATGTGCTGCAAACATGATTAGATGTGCTGCAAACATGATTAGCTGTACTGCAAACATGATTAGATGTACTGCAAACATGATTAGATGTGCTGCAATCATGATTAGATGTGGTGCAAACATGATTAGATGTGGTGCAAACATGATTAGATGTGCTGCAAACATGATTAGATGTACTGCAAACATGATTAGCTGTACTGCAAACATGGTTAGATGAACTGCAAACATGATTAGCTGTACTGCAAACATGATTAGATGTTCTGAAAACATGATTAGGTATACTGCAAACATAATTAGGTGTGCTGCAAACATGGTTAGATGTACTGCAAACATGGTTAGATGTGCTGCAAACATGATTAGATGTGCTGCAAACATGATTAGATGTACTGCAAACATGATTAGATGTGCTGCAAACATGATTAGATGTACTGCAAACGTGATTAGCTGTACTGCAAACATGGTTAGATGTGCTGCAAACATGATTAGATGTGCTGCAAACATGATTAGATGTACTGCAAACATGATTAGATGTGCTGCAAACATGATTAGATGTACTGCAAACATGATTAGATGTGCTGCAAACATGATTAGCTGTACTGCAAATATGATTAGCTGTACTGCAAATATGATTAGATGTTATGCAAAAATGATTAGATGTGCTGCAAATATGATTAGCTGTACTGCAAATATGATTAGCTGTACTGCAAATATGATTAGATGTGATGCAAAAATGATTAGATGTGCTGCAAATATGATTAGCTGTACTGCAAATATGATTAGCTGTACTGCAAATATGATTAGATGTGATGCAAAAATGATTAGATATACTGCAAATATGATTAGCTGTACTGCAAATATGATTAGATGTGCTGCAAACATGGTTAGGTGTAATGCAAACATGATTAGATGTGCTGCAAACATGATTAGTTAGATGTGCTGCAAACATGATTAGATGTGCTGCTAACATGATTAGTTAGATGTGCTGCAAACATGATTAGGTGTACTGCAAACATGATTAGATGTACTGCAAACATGATTAAATGTGCTGCAAACATGATTAGATGTGCTGCAAACATGATTAGATGTGCTGCAAACATGATTAGATGTGCTGCAAACATGATTAGCTGTACTGCAAACATGATTAGATGTACTGCAAACATGATTAGATGTGCTGCAAACATGATTAGATGTGGTGCAAACATGATTAGATGTGCTGCAAACATGATTAGATGTGCTTCTAACATGATTAGATGTACTGCAAACATGATTAGATGTACTGCAAACATGATTAGATGTACTGCAAACATGATTAGCTGTACTGCAAACATGGTTAGATGTACTGCAAACATGATTAGCTGTACTGCAAGCATGATTAGGTGTACTGCAAAAATTATTAGATGTTCTGAAAACATAATTAGGTATACTGCAAACATAATTAGGTGTACTGCAAACATGATTAGATGTACTGCAAACATGATTAGGTGTGCTGCAAACATGATTAGGTGTACTGCAAACATGATTAGATGTACTGCAAACATGATTAGGTGTACTGCAAACATGATTAGATGTGCGGCAAACATGATTAGTTAGATGTGCTGCAAACATGATTAAGTGTGCTGCAAACATGATTAGATGTGGTGCAAACATGATTAGATGTGCTGCAAACATGATTAGATGTGCTGCAAACATGATTAGATGTGCTGCAAACATGATTAGATGTGGTGCAAACATGATTAGATGTACTGCAAACATGATTAGATGTGCTGCAAACATGGTTAGATGTACTGCAAACATGATTAGATGTACTGCAAACATGATTAGCTGTACTGCAAACATGGTTAGATGAACTGCAAACATGATTAGGTGTACTGCAAACATGATTAGGTGTACTGCAAACATGATTAGATGTGCTGCAAACATGATTAGATGTGCTGCTAACATGATTAGATGTACTGCAAACATGATTAGATGTACTGCAAACATGATTAGATGTACTGCAAACATGATTAGCTGTACTGCAAACATGGTTAGATGTACTGCAAACATGATTAGCTGTACTGCAAACATGATTAGGTGTACTGCAAAAATTATTAGATGTTCTGAAAACATGATTAGCTATACTGCAAACATAATTAGGTGTACTGCAAACATGATTAGGTGTACTGCAAACATGTTTAGATGTGCTGCAAACATGATTAGGTGTACTGCAAACATGATTAGGTGTACTGCAAACATGATTAGGTGTACTGCAAACATGATTAGGTGTACTGCAAACATAATTAGGTGTACTGCAAACATGATTAGGTGTTCTGCAAACATGATTAGGTGTACTGCAAACATGATTAGGTGTACTGCAAACATGATTAGGTGTACTGCAAACATGATTAGGTGTACTGCAAACATGATTAGCTGTACTGCAAACATGATTAGATGTGCTGCAAACATGATTAGATGTGCTGCAAACATGATTAGATGTGCTGCAAACATGATTAGATGTGCTGCAAACATGATTAGATGTGGTGTAAACATGATTAGATGTACTGCAAACATGATTAGATGTGCTGCAAACATGGTTAGATGTACTGCAAACATGATTAGATGTACTGCAAACATGATTAGCTGTACTGCAAACATGGTTAGATGTGCTGCAAACATGATTAGATGTGCTGCAAACATGATTAGATGTGCTGCAAATATGATTAGATGTGCTGCAAACATGATTAGATATACTGCAAATATGATTAGCTGTACTGCAAATATGATTAGATGTGATGCAAAAATAATTAGATGGGCTGCAAATATGATTAGCTGTACTGCAAATATGATTAGCTGTACTGCAAATATGATTAGATGTGATGCAAAAATGATTAGATGTGCTGCAAATATGATTAGCTGTACTGCAAATATGATTAGCTGTACTGCAAATATGATTAGATGTGATGCAAAAATGATTAGATATACTGCAAATATGATTAGGTGTACTGCAAACATGATTAGCTGTACTGCAAATATGATTAGATGTGCTGCAAACATGGTTAGGTGTACTGCAAACATGATTAGATGTGCTGCAAACATGATTAGCTGTACTGCAAATATGATTAGATGTGCTGCAAACATGGTTAGGTGTACTGCAAACATGATTAGATGTGCTGCAAACATGGTTAGTTAGATGTGCTGCAAACATGATTAGATGTGCTGCTAACATGATTAGTTAGATGTGCTGCAAACATGATTAGATGTGCTGCAAACATGATTAGATGTGCTGCAAACATGATTAGCTGTACTGCAAACATGATTAGATGTACTGCAAACATGATTAGATGTGCTGCAATCATGATTAGATGTGGTGCAAACATGATTAGATGTGCTGCAAACATGATTAGATGTACTGCAAACATGATTAGCTGTACTGCAAACATGGTTAGATGAACTGCAAACATGATTAGCTGTACTGCAAAAATTATTAGATGTTCTGAAAACATGATTAGGTATACTGCAAACATAATTAGGTGTACTGCAAACATGGTTAGATGTGCTGCAAACATGATTAGATGTACTGCAAACATGATTAGATGTGCTGCAAACATGGTTAGATGTACTGCAAACATGATTAGATGTACTGCAAACGTGATTAGCTGTACTGCAAACATGGTTAGATGTGCTGCAAACATGATTAGATGTGCTGCAAACATGATTAGATGTACTGCAAACATGATTAGATGTGCTGCAAACATGATTAGATGTACTGCAAACATGATTAGATGTGCTGCAAACATGATTAGCTGTACTGCAAATATGATTAGATGTACTGCAAATATGATTAGATGTGATGCAAAAATGATTAGATGTGCTGCAAATATGATTAGCTGTACTGCAAATATGATTAGATGTGATGCAAAAATGATTAGATGTGCTGCAAATATGATTAGCTGTACTGCAAATATGATTAGCTGTACTGCAAATATGATTAGATGTGATGCAAAAATGATTAGATATACTGCAAATATGATTAGCTGTACTGCAAATATGATTAGATGTGCTGCAAACATGGTTAGGTGTAATGCAAACATGATTAGATGTGCTGCAAACATGATTAGTTAGATGTGCTGCAAACATGATTAGATGTGCTGCTAACATGATTAGTTAGATGTGCTGCAAACATGATTAGGTGTACTGCAAACATGATTAGATGTACTGCAAACATGATTAAATGTGCTGCAAACATGATTAGATGTGCTGCAAACATGATTAGATGTGCTGCAAACATGATTAGATGTGCTGCAAACATGATTAGCTGTACTGCAAACATGATTAGATGTACTGCAAACATGATTAGATGTGCTGCAAACATGATTAGATGTGGTGCAAACATGATTAGATGTGCTGCAAACATGATTAGATGTGCTTCTAACATGATTAGCTGTACTGCAAACATGGTTAGATGTACTGCATACATGATTAGCTGTACTGCAAGCATGATTAGGTGTACTGCAAAAATTATTAGATGTTCTGAAAACATAATTAGGTATACTGCAAACATAATTAGGTGTACTGCAAACATGATTAGATGTACTGCAAACATGATTAGGTGTGCTGCAAACATGATTAGGTGCACTGCAAACATGATTAGATGTACTGCAAACATGATTAGGTGTACTGCAAACATGATTAGATGTGCGGCAAACATGATTAGTTAGATGTGCTGCAAACATGATTAAGTGTGCTGCAAACATGATTAGATGTGGTGCAAACATGATTAGATGTACTGCAAACATGATTAGATGTGCTGCAAACATGATTAGATGTGCTGCTAACATGATTAGATGTACTGCAAACATGATTAGCTGTACTGCAAACATGGTTAGATGTACTGCAAACATGATTAGCTGTACTGCAAACATGATTAGGTGTACTGCAAAAATTATTAGATGTTCTGAAAACATGATTAGCTATACTGCAAACATAATTAGGTGTACTGCAAACATGGTTAGATGTACTGCAAACATGATTAGCTATACTGCAAACATAATTAGGTGTACTGCAAATATGATTAGGTGTACTGCAAACATGATTAGGTGTACTGCAAACATAATTAGGTGTACTGCAAACATAATTAGGTGTATTGCAAACATGATTAGGTGTTCTGCAAACATGATTAGGTGTACTGCAAACATGATTAGGTGTACTGCAAATATGATTAGGTGTACTGCAAACATGATTAGGTGTCCTGCAAACATGATTAGCTGTACTGCAAACATGATTAGATGTGCTGCAAACATGATTAGATGTGCTGCAAACATGATTAGATGTGCTGCAAACATGATTAGATGTGGTGCAAACATGATTAGATGTGGTGCAAACATGATTAGATGTGGTGCAAACATGATTAGATGTGCTGCAAACATGGTTAGATGTACTGCAAACATGATTAGATGTACTGCAAACATGATTAGATGTGCTGCAAACATGATTAGCTGTACTGCAAATATCATTAGCTGTACTGCAAATATGATTAGATGTGATGCAAAAATGATTAGATGTGCTGCAAATATGATTAGCTGTACTGCAAATATGATTAGCTGTACTGCAAATATGATTAGATGTGATGCAAAAATAATTAGATGTGCTGCAAATATGATTAGCTGTACTGCAAATATGATTAGCTGTACTGCAAATATGATTAGATGTGATGCAAAAATGATTAGATATACTGCAAATATGATTAGCTGTACTGCAAATATGATTAGATGTGCTGCAAACATGGTTAGGTGTACTGCAAACATGATTAGATGTGCTGCAAACATGATTAGTTAGATGTGCTGCAAACATGATTAGCTGTACTGCAAACATGATTAGATGTACTGCAAACATGATTAGATGTGCTGCAAACATGATTAGATGTGCTGCAAGCATGATTAGATGTGCTGCAAACATGATTAGATGTGCTGCAAACATGATTAGCTGTACTGCAAACATGATTAGATGTACTGCAAACATGATTGGATGTGCTGCAAACATGATTAGATGTGGTGCAAACATGATTAGATGTGCTGCAAACATGATTAGATGTACTGCAAACATGATTAGATGTACTGCAAACATGATTAAATGTGCTGCAAACATGATCAGATGTACTGCAAACATGATTAGATGTGCTGCAAACATGATTAGATGTGCTGCAAACATGATTAGATGTGCTGCAAACATGATTAGATGTGGTGCAAACATGATTAGATGTGGTGCAAACATGATTAGATGTGGTGCAAACATGATTAGATGTGCTGCAAACATGGTTAGATGTACTGCAAACATGATTAGATGTACTGCAAACATGATTAGCTGTACTGCAAACATGGTTAGATGTGCTGCAAACATGATTAGATGTGCTGCAAACATGATTAGATGTACTGCAAACATGATTAGATGTGCTGCAAACATGATTAGATGTACTGCAAACATGATTAGATGTGCTGCAAACATGATTAGCTGTACTGCAAATATCATTAGCTGTACTGCAAATATGATTAGATGTGATGCAAAAATGATTAGATGTGCTGCAAATATGATTAGCTGTACTGCAAATATGATTAGCTGTACTGCAAATATGATTAGATGTGATGCAAAAATAATTAGATGTGCTGCAAATATGATTAGCTGTACTGCAAATATGATTAGCTGTACTGCAAATATGATTAGATGTGATGCAAAAATGATTAGATATACTGCAAATATGATTAGCTGTACTGCAAATATGATTAGATGTGCTGCAAACATGGTTAGGTGTACTGCAAACATGATTAGATGTGCTGCAAACATGATTAGTTAGATGTGCTGCAAACATGATTAGCTGTACTGCAAACATGATTGGATGTGCTGCAAACATGATTAGATGTGCTGCAAGCATGATTAGATGTGCTGCAAACATGATTAGATGTGCTGCAAACATGATTAGCTGTACTGCAAACATGATTAGATGTACTGCAAACATGATTGGATGTGCTGCAAACATGATTAGATGTGGTGCAAACATGATTAGATGTGCTGCAAACATGATTAGATGTACTGCAAACATGATTAGATGTACTGCAAACATGATTAAATGTGCTGCAAACATGATTAGATGTACTGCAAACATGATTAGATGTGCTGCAAACATGATTAGATGTGCTGCAAACATGATTAGATGTGCTGCAAACATGATTAGATGTGGTGCAAACATGATTAGATGTGGTGCAAACATGATTAGATGTGGTGCAAACATGATTAGATGTGCTGCAAACATGGTTAGATGTACTGCAAACATGATTAGATGTACTGCAAACATGATTAGCTGTACTGCAAACATGGTTAGATGTGCTGCAAACATGATTAGATGTGCTGCAAACATGATTAGATGTACTGCAAACATGATTAGATGCACTGCAAACATGATTAGATGTGCTGCAAACATGATTAGATGTACTGCAAACATGATTAGATGTGCTGCAAACATGATTAGCTGTACTGCAAATATCATTAGCTGTACTGCAAATATGATTAGATGTGATGCAAAAATGATTAGATGTGCTGCAAATATGATTAGCTGTACTGCAAATATGATTAGCTGTACTGCAAATATGATTAGATGTGATGCAAAAATAATTAGATGTGCTGCAAATATGATTAGCTGTACTGCAAATATGATTAGCTGTACTGCAAATATGATTAGATGTGATGCAAAAATGATTAGATATACTGCAAATATGATTAGCTGTACTGCAAATATGATTAGATGTGCTGCAAACATGGTTAGGTGTACTGCAAACATGATTAGATGTGCTGCAAACATGATTAGTTAGATGTGCTGCAAACATGATTAGATGTACTGCAAACATGATTAAATGTGCTGCAAACATGATTAGATGTACTGCAAACATGATTAGATATACTGCAAACATGATTAGATGTGCTGCAAACATGATTAGATGTGCTGCAAACATGATTAGCTGTACTGCAAACATGATTAGATGTACTGCAAACATGATTGGATGTGCTGCAAACATGATTAGATGTGGTGCAAACATGATTAGATGTGGTGCAAACATGATTAGATGTGGTGCAAACATGATTAGATGTGCTGCAAACATGATTAGATGTACTGCAAACATGATTAGCTGTACTGCAAGCATGATTAGGTGTACTGCAAAAATTATTAGATGTTATGAAAACATGATTAGGTATACTGCAAACATAATTAGGTGTACTGCAAACATGATTAGATGTACTGCAAACATGATTAATTGTGCTGCAAACATGATTAGGTGCACTGCAAACATGATTAGATGTACTGCAAACATGATTAGGTGTACTGCAAACATGATTAGACGTACTGCAAACATGATTAGGTGTACTGCACACATGATTAGATGTACTGCAAACATGATTAGCTGTACTGCAAACATGGTTAGATGTACTGCAAACATGATTAGATGTACTGCAAACATGATTAGATGTGCTGCAAACATGATTAGATGTGGTGCAAACATGATTAGATGTGCTGCAAACATGATTAGATGTGCTTCTAACATGATTAGATGTACTGCAAACATGATTAGATGTACTGCAAACATGATTAGCTGTACTGCAAGCATGATTAGATGTGCTGCAAACATGATTAGATGTGCTGCAAACATGATTAGCTGTACTGCAAACATGATTAGATGTACTGCAAACATGATTGGATGTGCTGCAAACATGATTAGATGTGGTGCAAACATGATTAGATGTGCTGCAAACATGATTAGATGTACTGCAAACATGATTAGATGTACTGCAAACATGATTAAATGTGCTGCAAACATGATTAGATGTACTGCAAACATGATTAGATGTGCTGCAAACATGATTAGATGTGCTGCAAACATGATTAGATGTGCTGCAAACATGATTAGCTGTACTGCAAACATGATTAGATGTACTGCAAACATGATTGGATGTGCTGCAAACATGATTAGATGTGGTGCAAACATGATTAGATGTGGTGCAAACATGATTAGATGTGGTGCAAACATGATTAGATGTGCTGCAAACATGATTAGATGTACTGCAAACATGATTAGCTGTACTGCAAGCATGATTAGGTGTACTGCAAAAATTATTAGATGTTATGAAAACATGATTAGGTATACTGCAAACATAATTAGGTGTACTGCAAACATGATTAGATGTACTGCAAACATGATTAATTGTGCTGCAAACATGATTAGGTGCACTGCAAACATGATTAGACGTACTGCAAACATGATTAGGTGTACTGCACACATGATTAGATGTACTGCAAACATGATTAGCTGTACTGCAAACATGGTTAGATGTACTGCAAACATGATTAGATGTACTGCAAACATGATTAGATGTGCTGCAAACATGATTAGATGTGGTGCAAACATGATTAGATGTGCTGCAAACATGATTAGATGTGCTTCTAACATGATTAGATGTACTGCAAACATGATTAGATGTACTGCAAACATGATTAGATGTACTGCAAACATGATTAGCTGTACTGCAAACATGGTTAGATGTACTGCAAACATGATTAGCTGTACTGCAAGCATGATTAGGTGTACTGCAAAAATTATTAGATGTTCTGAAAACATAATTAGGTATACTGCAAACATAATTAGGTGTACTGCAAACATAATTAGGTGTACTGCAAACATGATTAGATGTACTGCAAACATGATTAGATGTACTGCAAACATGATTGGATGTGCTGCAAACATGATTAGATGTGGTGCAAACATGATTAGATGTGCTGCAAACATGATTAGATGTACTGCAAACATGATTAGCTGTACTGCAAACATGGTTAGATGAACTGCAAACATGATTAGCTGTACTGCAAGCATGATTAGGTGTACTGCAAAAATTATTAGATGTTATGAAAACATGATTAGGTATACTGCAAACATAATTAGGTGTACTGCAAACATGATTAGATGTACTGCAAACATGATTAATTGTGCTGCAAACATGATTAGGTGCACTGCAAACATGATTAGATGTACTGCAAACATGATTAGGTGTACTGCAAACATGATTAGACGTACTGCAAACATGATTAGGTGTACTGCACACATGATTAGATGTACTGCAAACATGATTAGCTGTACTGCAAACATGGTTAGATGTACTGCAAACATGATTAGATGTACTGCAAACATGATTAGATGTGCTGCAAACATGATTAGATGTGATGCAAAAAATGATTAGATGTGCTGCAAATATGATTAGCTGTACTGCAAATATGATTAGCTGTACTGCAAATATGATTAGATGTGATGCAAAAATGATTAGATGTGCTGCAAATATGATTAGCTGTACTGCAAATATGATTAGCTGTACTGCAAATATGATTAGATGTGATGCAAAAATGATTAGATATACTGCAAATATGATTAGCTGTACTGCAAATATGATTAGATGTGCTGCAAACATGGTTAGGTGTACTGCAAACATGATTAGATGTGCTGCAAACATGATTAGTTAGATGTGCTGCAAACATGATTAGATGTGCTGCTAACATGATTAGTTAGATGTGCTGCAAACATGATTAGCTGTACTGCAAACATGATTAGATGTACTGCAAACATGATTAGATGTGCTGCAAACATGATTAGATGTGCTGCAAGCATGATTAGATGTGCTGCAAACATGATTAGATGTGCTGCAAACATGATTAGCTGTACTGCAAACATGATTAGATGTACTGCAAATATGATTGGATGTGCTGCAAACATGATTAGATGTGGTGCAAACATGATTAGATGTGCTGCAAACATGATTAGATGTACTGCAAACATGATTAGCTGTACTGCAAACATGGTTAGATGAACTGCAAACATGATTAGCTGTACTGCAAGCATGATTAGGTGTACTGCAAAAATTATTAGATGTTATGAAAACATGATTAGGTATACTGCAAACATAATTAGGTGTACTGCAAACATGATTAGATGGACTGCAAACATGATTAATTGTGCTGCAAACATGATTAGGTGCACTGCAAACATGATTAGATGTACTGCAAACATGATTAGGTGTACTGCAAACATGATTAGACGTACTGCAAACATGATTAGGTGTACTGCACGCATGATTAGATGTACTGCAAACATGGTTAGATGTGCTGCAAACATGATTAGATGTGCTGCTAACATGATTAGTTAGATGTGCTGCAAACATGATTAGCTGTACTGCAAACATGATTAGATGTACTGCAAACATGATTAGATGTGCTGCAAACATGATTAGATGTACTGCAAACATGATTAGATGTGCTGCAAACATGATTAGATGTGCTGCAAGCATGATTAGCTGTACTGCAAAAATTATTAGATGTTCTGAAAACATGATTAGGTATACTGCAAACATAATTAGGTGTACTGCAAACATGGTTAGATGTGCTGCAAACATGATTAGATGTACTGCAAACATGATTAGATGTGCTGCAAACATGATTAGATGTACTGCAAACATGATTAGATGTGCTGCAAACATGATTAGCTGTACTGCAAATATGATTAGCTGTACTGCAAATATGATTAGATGTGATGCAAAAATGATTAGATGTGCTGCAAATATGATTAGCTGTACTGCAAATATGATTAGCTGTACTGCAAATATGATTAGATGTGATGCAAAAATGATTAGATGTGCTGCAAATATGATTAGCTGTACTGCAAATATGATTAGCTGTACTGCAAATATGATTAGATGTGATGCAAAAATGATTAGATATACTGCAAATATGATTAGCTGTACTGCAAATATGATTAGATGTGCTGCAAACATGGTTAGGTGTAATGCAAACATGATTAGATGTGCTGCAAACATGATTAGTTAGATGTGCTGCAAACATGATTAGATGTGCTGCTAACATGATTAGTTAGATGTGCTGCAAACATGATTAGGTGTACTGCAAACATGATTAGATGTACTGCAAACATGATTAAATGTGCTGCAAACATGATTAGATGTGCTGCAAACATGATTAGATGTGCTGCAAACATGATTAGATGTGCTGCAAACATGATTAGCTGTACTGCAAACATGATTAGATGTACTGCAAACATGATTAGATGTGCTGCAAACATGATTAGATGTGGTGCAAACATGATTAGATGTGCTGCAAACATGATTAGATGTGCTTCTAACATGATTAGATGTACTGCAAACATGATTAGATGTACTGCAAACATGATTAGATGTACTGCAAACATGATTAGCTGTACTGCAAACATGGTTAGATGTACTGCAAACATGATTAGCTGTACTGCAAGCATGATTAGGTGTACTGCAAAAATTATTAGATGTTCTGAAAACATAATTAGGTATACTGCAAACATAATTAGGTGTACTGCAAACATGATTAGATGTACTGCAAACATGATTAGGTGTGCTGCAAACATGATTAGGTGCACTGCAAACATGATTAGATGTACTGCAAACATGATTAGGTGTACTGCAAACATGATTAGATGTGCGGCAAACATGATTAGTTAGATGTGCTGCAAACATGATTAAGTGTGCTGCAAACATGATTAGATGTGGTGCAAACATGATTAGATGTACTGCAAACATGATTAGATGTGCTGCAAACATGATTAGATGTGCTGCTAACATGATTAGATGTACTGCAAACATGATTAGCTATACTGCAAACATAATTAGGTGTACTGCAAATATGATTAGGTGTACTGCAAACATGATTAGGTGTACTGCAAACATAATTAGGTGTACTGCAAACATAATTAGGTGTACTGCAAACATGATTAGGTGTTCTGCAAACATGATTAGGTGTACTGCAAACATGATTAGGTGTACTGCAAACATGATTAGGTGTACTGCAAACATGATTAGGTGTCCTGCAAACATGATTAGCTGTACTGCAAACATGATTAGATGTGCTGCAAACATGATTAGATGTGCTGCAAACATGATTAGATGTGCTGCAAACATGATTAGATGTGCTGCAAACATGATTAGATGTGGTGCAAACATGATTAGATGTGGTGCAAACATGATTAGATGTGCTGCAAACATGGTTAGATGTACTGCAAACATGATTAGATGTACTGCAAACATGATTAGCTGTACTGCAAACATGGTTAGATGTGCTGCAAACATGATTAGATGTGCTGCAAACATGATTAGATGTACTGCAAACATGATTAGATGCACTGCAAACATGATTAGATGTGCTGCAAACATGATTAGATGTACTGCAAACATGATTAGATGTGCTGCAAACATGATTAGCTGTACTGCAAATATCATTAGCTGTACTGCAAATATGATTAGATGTGATGCAAAAATGATTAGATGTGCTGCAAATATGATTAGCTGTACTGCAAATATGATTAGCTGTACTGCAAATATGATTAGATGTGATGCAAAAATAATTAGATGTGCTGCAAATATGATTAGCTGTACTGCAAATATGATTAGCTGTACTGCAAATATGATTAGATGTGCTGCAAACATGGTTAGGTGTACTGCAAACATGATTAGATGTGCTGCAAACATGATTAGTTAGATGTGCTGCAAACATGATTAGCTGTACTGCAAACATGATTAGATGTACTGCAAACATGATTAGATGTGCTGCAAACATGATTTGATGTGCTGCAAGCATGATTAGATGTGCTGCAAACATGATTAGATGTGCTGCAAACATGATTAGCTGTACTGCAAACATGATTAGATGTACTGCAAACATGATTGGATGTGCTGCAAACATGATTAGATGTGGTGCAAACATGATTAGATGTGCTGCAAACATGATTAGATGTACTGCAAACATGATTAGCTGTACTGCAAACATGGTTAGATGAACTGCAAACATGATTAGCTGTACTGCAAGCATGATTAGGTGTACTGCAAAAATTATTAGATGTTATGAAAACATGATTAGGTATACTGCAAACATAATTAGGTGTACTGCAAACATGATTAGATGTACTGCAAACATGATTAATTGTGCTGCAAACATGATTAGGTGCACTGCAAACATGATTAGATGTACTGCAAACATGATTAGGTGTACTGCAAACATGATTAGACATACTGCAAACATGATTAGGTGTACTGCACACATGATTAGATGTACTGCAAACATGATTAGCTGTACTGCAAACATGGTTAGATGTACTGCAAACATGATTAGATGTACTGCAAACATGATTAGATGTGCTGCAAACATGATTAGATGTGGTGCAAACATGATTAGATGTGCTGCAAACATGATTAGATGTGCTGCAAACATGATTAGATGTGCTGCAAACATGATTAGATGTGCTGCAAACATGATTAGCTGTACTGCAAACATGATTAGATGTACTGCAAACATGATTGGATGTGCTGCAAACATGATTAGATGTGGTGCAAACATGATTAGATGTGGTGCAAACATGATTAGATGTGGTGCAAACATGATTAGATGTGCTGCAAACATGATTAGATGTACTGCAAACATGATTAGCTGTACTGCAAGCATGATTAGGTGTACTGCAAAAATTATTAGATGTTATGAAAACATGATTAGGTATACTGCAAACATAATTAGGTGTACTGCAAACATGATTAGATGTACTGCAAACATGATTAATTGTGCTGCAAACATGATTAGGTGCACTGCAAACATGATTAGACGTACTGCAAACATGATTAGGTGTACTGCACACATGATTAGATGTACTGCAAACATGATTAGCTGTACTGCAAACATGGTTAGATGTACTGCAAACATGATTAGATGTACTGCAAACATGATTAGATGTGCTGCAAACATGATTAGATGTGGTGCAAACATGATTAGATGTGCTGCAAACATGATTAGATGTGCTTCTAACATGATTAGATGTACTGCAAACATGATTAGATGTACTGCAAACATGATTAGATGTACTGCAAACATGATTAGCTGTACTGCAAACATGGTTAGATGTACTGCAAACATGATTAGCTGTACTGCAAGCATGATTAGGTGTACTGCAAAAATTATTAGATGTTCTGAAAACATAATTAGGTATACTGCAAACATAATTAGGTGTACTGCAAACATAATTAGGTGTACTGCAAACATGATTAGATGTACTGCAAACATGATTAGATGTACTGCAAACATGATTGGATGTGCTGCAAACATGATTAGATGTGGTGCAAACATGATTAGATGTGCTGCAAACATGATTAGATGTACTGCAAACATGATTAGCTGTACTGCAAACATGGTTAGATGAACTGCAAACATGATTAGCTGTACTGCAAGCATGATTAGGTGTACTGCAAAAATTATTAGATGTTATGAAAACATGATTAGGTATACTGCAAACATAATTAGGTGTACTGCAAACATGATTAGATGTACTGCAAACATGATTAATTGTGCTGCAAACATGATTAGGTGCACTGCAAACATGATTAGATGTACTGCAAACATGATTAGGTGTACTGCAAACATGATTAGACGTACTGCAAACATGATTAGGTGTACTGCACACATGATTAGATGTACTGCAAACATGATTAGTTGTACTGCAAACATGGTTAGATGTACTGCAAACATGATTAGATGTACTGCAAACATGATTAGATGTGCTGCAAACATGATTAGATGTGATGCAAAAAATGATTAGATGTGCTGCAAATATGATTAGCTGTACTGCAAATATGATTAGCTGTACTGCAAATATGATTAGATGTGATGCAAAAATGATTAGATGTGCTGCAAATATGATTAGCTGTACTGCAAATATGATTAGCTGTACTGCAAATATGATTAGATGTGATGCAAAAATGATTAGATATACTGCAAATATGATTAGCTGTACTGCAAATATGATTAGATGTGCTGCAAACATGGTTAGGTGTACTGCAAACATGATTAGATGTGCTGCAAACATGATTAGTTAGATGTGCTGCAAACATGATTAGATGTGCTGCTAACATGATTAGTTAGATGTGCTGCAAACATGATTAGCTGTACTGCAAACATGATTAGATGTACTGCAAACATGATTAGATGTGCTGCAAACATGATTAGATGTGCTGCAAGCATGATTAGATGTGCTGCAAACATGATTAGATGTGCTGCAAACATGATTAGCTGTACTGCAAACATGATTAGATGTACTGCAAATATGATTGGATGTGCTGCAAACATGATTAGATGTGGTGCAAACATGATTAGATGTGCTGCAAACATGATTAGATGTACTGCAAACATGATTAGCTGTACTGCAAACATGGTTAGATGAACTGCAAACATGATTAGCTGTACTGCAAGCATGATTAGGTGTACTGCAAAAATTATTAGATGTTATGAAAACATGATTAGGTATACTGCAAACATAATTAGGTGTACTGCAAACATGATTAGATGTACTGCAAACATGATTAATTGTGCTGCAAACATGATTAGGTGCACTGCAAACATGATTAGATGTACTGCAAACATGATTAGGTGTACTGCAAACATGATTAGACGTACTGCAAACATGATTAGGTGTACTGCACGCATGATTAGATGTACTGCAAACATGGTTAGATGTACTGCAAACACGATTAGATGTACTGCAAACATGATTAGATGTACTGCAAATATGATTAGATGTGCTGCAAACATGGTTAGGTGTACTGCAAACATGATTAGATGTGCTGCAAACATGATTAGTTAGATGTGCTGCAAACATGATTAGATGTGCTGCTAACATGATTAGTTAGATGTGCTGCAAACATGATTAGCTGTACTGCAAACATGATTAGATGTACTGCAAACATGATTAGATGTGCTGCAAACATGATTTGATGTGCTGCAAGCATGATTAGATGTGCTGCAAACATGATTAGATGTGCTGCAAACATGATTAGCTGTACTGCAAACATGATTAGATGTACTGCAAACATGATTGGATGTGCTGCAAACATGATTAGATGTGGTGCAAACATGATTAGATGTGCTGCAAACATGATTAGATGTACTGCAAACATGATTAGCTGTACTGCAAACATGGTTAGATGAACTGCAAACATGATTAGCTGTACTGCAAGCATGATTAGGTGTACTGCAAAAATTATTAGATGTTATGAAAACATGATTAGGTATACTGCAAACATAATTAGGTGTACTGCAAACATGATTAGATGTACTGCAAACATGATTAATTGTGCTGCAAACATGATTAGGTGCACTGCAAACATGATTAGATGTACTGCAAACATGATTAGGTGTACTGCAAACATGATTAGACATACTGCAAACATGATTAGGTGTACTGCACACATGATTAGATGTACTGCAAACATGATTAGCTGTACTGCAAACATGGTTAGATGTACTGCAAACATGATTAGATGTACTGCAAACATGATTAGATGTGCTGCAAACATGATTAGATGTGGTGCAAACATGATTAGATGTGCTGCAAACATGATTAGATGTGCTGCAAACATGATTAGATGTGCTGCAAACATGATTAGATGTGCTGCAAACATGATTAGCTGTACTGCAAACATGATTAGATGTACTGCAAACATGATTGGATGTGCTGCAAACATGATTAGATGTGGTGCAAACATGATTAGATGTGGTGCAAACATGATTAGATGTGGTGCAAACATGATTAGATGTGCTGCAAACATGATTAGATGTACTGCAAACATGATTAGCTGTACTGCAAGCATGATTAGGTGTACTGCAAAAATTATTAGATGTTATGAAAACATGATTAGGTATACTGCAAACATAATTAGGTGTACTGCAAACATGATTAGATGTACTGCAAACATGATTAATTGTGCTGCAAACATGATTAGGTGCACTGCAAACATGATTAGACGTACTGCAAACATGATTAGGTGTACTGCACACATGATTAGATGTACTGCAAACATGATTAGCTGTACTGCAAACATGGTTAGATGTACTGCAAACATGATTAGATGTACTGCAAACATGATTAGATGTGCTGCAAACATGATTAGATGTGGTGCAAACATGATTAGATGTGCTGCAAACATGATTAGATGTGCTTCTAACATGATTAGATGTACTGCAAACATGATTAGATGTACTGCAAACATGATTAGATGTACTGCAAACATGATTAGCTGTACTGCAAACATGGTTAGATGTACTGCAAACATGATTAGCTGTACTGCAAGCATGATTAGGTGTACTGCAAAAATTATTAGATGTTCTGAAAACATAATTAGGTATACTGCAAACATAATTAGGTGTACTGCAAACATAATTAGGTGTACTGCAAACATGATTAGATGTACTGCAAACATGATTAGATGTACTGCAAACATGATTGGATGTGCTGCAAACATGATTAGATGTGGTGCAAACATGATTAGATGTGCTGCAAACATGATTAGATGTACTGCAAACATGATTAGCTGTACTGCAAACATGGTTAGATGAACTGCAAACATGATTAGCTGTACTGCAAGCATGATTAGGTGTACTGCAAAAATTATTAGATGTTATGAAAACATGATTAGGTATACTGCAAACATAATTAGGTGTACTGCAAACATGATTAGATGTACTGCAAACATGATTAATTGTGCTGCAAACATGATTAGGTGCACTGCAAACATGATTAGATGTACTGCAAACATGATTAGGTGTACTGCAAACATGATTAGACGTACTGCAAACATGATTAGGTGTACTGCACACATGATTAGATGTACTGCAAACATGATTAGCTGTACTGCAAACATGGTTAGATGTACTGCAAACATGATTAGATGTACTGCAAACATGATTAGATGTGCTGCAAACATGATTAGATGTGATGCAAAAAATGATTAGATGTGCTGCAAATATGATTAGCTGTACTGCAAATATGATTAGCTGTACTGCAAATATGATTAGATGTGATGCAAAAATGATTAGATGTGCTGCAAATATGATTAGCTGTACTGCAAATATGATTAGCTGTACTGCAAATATGATTAGATGTGATGCAAAAATGATTAGATATACTGCAAATATGATTAGCTGTACTGCAAATATGATTAGATGTGCTGCAAACATGGTTAGGTGTACTGCAAACATGATTAGATGTGCTGCAAACATGATTAGTTAGATGTGCTGCAAACATGATTAGATGTGCTGCTAACATGATTAGTTAGATGTGCTGCAAACATGATTAGCTGTACTGCAAACATGATTAGATGTACTGCAAACATGATTAGATGTGCTGCAAACATGATTAGATGTGCTGCAAGCATGATTAGATGTGCTGCAAACATGATTAGATGTGCTGCAAACATGATTAGCTGTACTGCAAACATGATTAGATGTACTGCAAATATGATTGGATGTGCTGCAAACATGATTAGATGTGGTGCAAACATGATTAGATGTGCTGCAAACATGATTAGATGTACTGCAAACATGATTAGCTGTACTGCAAACATGGTTAGATGAACTGCAAACATGATTAGCTGTACTGCAAGCATGATTAGGTGTACTGCAAAAATTATTAGATGTTATGAAAACATGATTAGGTATACTGCAAACATAATTAGGTGTACTGCAAACATGATTAGATGTACTGCAAACATGATTAATTGTGCTGCAAACATGATTAGGTGCACTGCAAACATGATTAGATGTACTGCAAACATGATTAGGTGTACTGCAAACATGATTAGACGTACTGCAAACATGATTAGGTGTACTGCACGCATGATTAGATGTACTGCAAACATGGTTAGATGTACTGCAAACACGATTAGATGTACTGCAAACATGATTAGATGTACTGCAAATATGATTAGATGTGCTGCAAACATGGTTAGGTGTACTGCAAACATGATTAGATGTGCTGCAAACATGATTAGTTAGATGTGCTGCAAACATGATTAGATGTGCTGCTAACATGATTAGTTAGATGTGCTGCAAACATGATTAGCTGTACTGCAAACATGATTAGATGTACTGCAAACATGATTAGATGTGCTGCAAACATGATTAGATGTACTGCAAACATGATTAGATTTGCTGCAAACATGATTAGATGTGCTGCAAGCATGATTAGCTGTACTGCAAAAATTATTAGATGTTCTGAAAACATGATTAGGTATACTGCAAACATAATTAGGTGTACTGCAAACATGGTTAGATGTGCTGCAAACATGATTAGATGTACTGCAAACATGATTAGATGTGCTGCAAACATGATTAGATGTACTGCAAACATGATTAGATGTGCTGCAAACATGATTAGCTGTACTGCAAATATGATTAGCTGTACTGCAAATATGATTAGATGTGATGCAAAAATGATTAGATGTGCTGCAAATATGATTAGCTGTACTGCAAATATGATTAGCTGTACTGCAAATATGATTAGATGTGATGCAAAAATGATTAGATGTGCTGCAAATATGATTAGCTGTACTGCAAATATGATTAGCTGTACTGCAAATATGATTAGATGTGATGCAAAAATGATTAGATATACTGCAAATATGATTAGCTGTACTGCAAATATGATTAGATGTGCTGCAAACATGGTTAGGTGTAATGCAAACATGATTAGATGTGCTGCAAACATGATTAGTTAGATGTGCTGCAAACATGATTAGATGTGCTGCTAACATGATTAGTTAGATGTGCTGCAAACATGATTAGGTGTACTGCAAACATGATTAGATGTACTGCAAACATGATTAAATGTGCTGCAAACATGATTAGATGTGCTGTAAACATGATTAGATGTGCTGCAAACATGATTAGATGTGCTGCAAACATGATTAGCTGTACTGCAAACATGATTAGATGTACTGCAAACATGATTAGATGTGCTGCAAACATGATTAGATGTGGTGCAAACATGATTAGATGTGCTGCAAACATGATTAGATGTGCTTCTAACATGATTAGATGTACTGCAAACATGATTAGATGTACTGCAAACATGATTAGATGTACTGCAAACATGATTAGCTGTACTGCAAACATGGTTAGATGTACTGCAAACATGATTAGCTGTACTGCAAGCATGATTAGGTGTACTGCAAAAATTATTAGATGTTCTGAAAACATAATTAGGTATACTGCAAACATAATTAGGTGTACTGCAAACATGATTAGATGTACTGCAAACATGATTAGGTGTGCTGCAAACATGATTAGGTGCACTGCAAACATGATTAGATGTACTGCAAACATGATTAGGTGTACTGCAAACATGATTAGATGTGCGGCAAACATGATTAGTTAGATGTGCTGCAAACATGATTAAGTGTGCTGCAAACATGATTAGATGTGGTGCAAACATGATTAGATGTACTGCAAACATGATTAGATGTGCTGCAAACATGATTAGATGTGCTGCTAACATGATTAGATGTACTGCAAACATGATTAGCTATACTGCAAACATAATTAGGTGTACTGCAAATATGATTAGGTGTACTGCAAACATGATTAGGTGTACTGCAAACATAATTAGGTGTACTGCAAACATAATTAGGTGTACTGCAAACATGATTAGGTGTTCTGCAAACATGATTAGGTGTACTGCAAACATGATTAGGTGTACTGCAAACATGATTAGGTGTACTGCAAACATGATTAGGTGTCCTGCAAACATGATTAGCTGTACTGCAAACATGATTAGATGTGCTGCAAACATGATTAGATGTGCTGCAAACATGATTAGATGTGCTGCAAACATGATTAGATGTGCTGCAAACATGATTAGATGTGGTGCAAACATGATTAGATGTGGTGCAAACATGATTAGATGTGCTGCAAACATGGTTAGATGTACTGCAAACATGATTAGATGTACTGCAAACATGATTAGCTGTACTGCAAACATGGTTAGATGTGCTGCAAACATGATTAGATGTGCTGCAAACATGATTAGATGTACTGCAAACATGATTAGATGCACTGCAAACATGATTAGATGTGCTGCAAACATGATTAGATGTACTGCAAACATGATTAGATGTGCTGCAAACATGATTAGCTGTACTGCAAATATCATTAGCTGTACTGCAAATATGATTAGATGTGATGCAAAAATGATTAGATGTGCTGCAAATATGATTAGCTGTACTGCAAATATGATTAGCTGTACTGCAAATATGATTAGATGTGATGCAAAAATAATTAGATGTGCTGCAAATATGATTAGCTGTACTGCAAATATGATTAGCTGTACTGCAAATATGATTAGATGTGATGCAAAAATGATTAGATATACTGCAAATATGATTAGCTGTACTGCAAATATGATTAGATGTGCTGCAAACATGGTTAGGTGTACTGCAAACATGATTAGATGTGCTGCAAACATGATTAGTTAGATGTGCTGCAAACATGATTAGCTGTACTGCAAACATGATTAGATGTACTGCAAACATGATTAGATGTGCTGCAAACATGATTTGATGTGCTGCAAGCATGATTAGATGTGCTGCAAACATGATTAGATGTGCTGCAAACATGATTAGCTGTACTGCAAACATGATTAGATGTACTGCAAACATGATTGGATGTGCTGCAAACATGATTAGATGTGGTGCAAACATGATTAGATGTGCTGCAAACATGATTAGATGTACTGCAAACATGATTAGCTGTACTGCAAACATGGTTAGATGAACTGCAAACATGATTAGCTGTACTGCAAGCATGATTAGGTGTACTGCAAAAATTATTAGATGTTATGAAAACATGATTAGGTATACTGCAAACATAATTAGGTGTACTGCAAACATGATTAGATGTACTGCAAACATGATTAATTGTGCTGCAAACATGATTAGGTGCACTGCAAACATGATTAGATGTACTGCAAACATGATTAGGTGTACTGCAAACATGATTAGACATACTGCAAACATGATTAGGTGTACTGCACACATGATTAGATGTACTGCAAACATGATTAGCTGTACTGCAAACATGGTTAGATGTACTGCAAACATGATTAGATGTACTGCAAACATGATTAGATGTGCTGCAAACATGATTAGATGTGGTGCAAACATGATTAGATGTGCTGCAAACATGATTAGATGTGCTGCAAACATGGTTAGATGTACTGCAAACATGATTAGATGTACTGCAAACATGATTAGATGTACTGCAAACATGTTTAGCTGTACTGCAAACATGGTTAGATGTACTGCAAACATGATTAGCTGTACTGCAAGCATGATTAGGTGTACTGCAAAAATTATTAGATGTTCTGAAAACATAATTAGGTATACTGCAAACATAATTAGGTGTACTGCAAACATGATTAGATGTACTGCAAACATGATTAGGTGTGCTGCAAACATGATTAGGTGCACTGCAAACATGATTAGATGTACTGCAAACATGATTAGGTGTACTGCAAACATGATTAGATGTGCGGCAAACATGATTAGTTAGATGTGCTGCAAACATGATTAAGTGTGCTGCAAACATGATTAGATGTGGTGCAAACATGATTAGATGTACTGCAAACATGATTAGATGTGCTGCAAACATGATTAGATGTGCTGCTAACATGATTAGATATACTGCAAACATGATTAGCTGTACTGCAAACATGGTTAGATGTACTGCAAACATGATTAGCTGTACTGCAAACATGATTAGGTGTACTGCAAAAATTATTAGATGTTCTGAAAACATGATTAGCTATACTGCAAACATAATTAGGTGTACTGCAAACATGGTTAGATGTACTGCAAACATGATTAGCTATACTGCAAACATAATTAGGTGTACTGCAAATATGATTAGGTGTACTGCAAACATGATTAGGTGTACTGCAAACATAATTAGGTGTACTGCAAACATAATTAGGTGTACTGCAAACATGATTAGGTGTTCTGCAAACATGATTAGGTGTTCTGCAAACATGATTAGGTGTACTGCAAACATGATTAGGTGTACTGCAAACATGATTAGGTGTCCTGCAAACATGATTAGCTGTACTGCAAACCTGATTAGATGTGCTGCAAACATGATTAGATGTGCTGCAAACATGATTAGATGTGCTGCAAACATGATTAGATGTGGTGCAAACATGATTAGATGTGGTGCAAACATGATTAGATGTGCTGCAAACATGGTTAGATGTACTGCAAACATGATTAGATGTACTGCAAACATGATTAGCTGTACTGCAAACATGGTTAGATGTGCTGCAAACATGATTAGATGTGCTGCAAACATGATTAGATGTACTGCAAACATGATTAGATGTGCTGCAAACATGATTAGCTGTACTGCAAATATCATTAGCTGTACTGCAAATATGATTAGATGTGATGCAAAAATGATTAGATGTGCTGCAAATATGATTAGCTGTACTGCAAATATGATTAGCTGTACTGCAAATATGATTAGATGTGATGCAAAAATGATTAGATGTGCTGCAAATATGATTAGCTGTACTGAAAATATGATTAGCTGTACTGCAAATATGATTAGATGTGATGCAAAAATGATTAGATATACTGCAAATATGATTAGCTGTACTGCAAATATGATTAGATGTGCTGCAAACATGGTTAGGTGTACTGCAAACATGATTAGATGTGCTGCAAACATGATTAGTTAGATGTGCTGCAAACATGATTAGATGTGCTGCTAACATGATTAGTTAGATGTGCTGCAAACATGATTAGCTGTACTGCAAACATGATTGTGATTTGCAGTACATCTAACCATGTTTGCAGTACATCTAATCATGTGTGCAGTACACCTAATCATGTTTGCAGTACATCTAATCATATTTGCAGTACAGCTAGATGCTAGATGTGGTGCAAACATGATTAGATGTACTGCAAACATGATTAGATGTGCTGCAAACATGATTAGATGTGCTGCTAACATGATTAGATGTACTGCAAACATGATTAGCTGTACTGCAAACATGGTTAGATGTACTGCAAACATGATTAGCTGTACTGCAAACATGATTAGGTGTACTGCAAAAATGATTAGATGTTCTGAAAACATGATTAGCTATACTGCAAACATAATTAGGTGTACTGCAAACATGGTTAGATGTACTGCAAACATGATTAGCTATACTGCAAACATAATTAGGTGTACTGCAAATATGATTAGGTGTACTGCAAACATGATTAGGTGTACTGCAAACATAATTAGGTGTACTGCAAACATAATTAGGTGTACTGCAAACATGATTAGGTGTTCTGCAAACATGATTAGGTGTACTGCAAACATGATTAGGTGTACTGCAAACATGATTAGGTGTACTGCAAACATGATTAGGTGTCCTGCAAACATGATTAGCTGTACTGCAAACATGATTAGATGTGCTGCAAACATGATTAGATGTGCTGCAAACATGATTAGATGTGCTGCAAACATGATTAGATGTGCTGCAAACATGATTAGATGTGGTGCAAACATGATTAGATGTGGTGCAAACATGATTAGATGTGCTGCAAACATGGTTAGATGTACTGCAAACATGATTAGATGTACTGCAAACATGATTAGCTGTACTGCAAACATGGTTAGATGTGGTGCAAACATGATTAGATGTGCTGCAAACATGATTAGATGTACTGCAAACATGATTAGCTGTACTGCAAACATGATTAGATGTGCTGCAAACATGATTAGATGTACTGCAAACATGATTAGATGTGCTGCAAACATGATTAGCTGTACTGCAAATATCATTAGCTGTACTGCAAATATGATTAGATGTGATGCAAAAATGATTAGATGTGCTGCAAATATGATTAGCTGTACTGCAAATATGATTAGCTGTACTGCAAATATGATTAGATGTGATGCAAAAATAATTAGATGTGCTGCAAATATGATTAGCTGTACTGCAAATATGATTAGCTGTACTGCAAATATGATTAGATGTGATGCAAAAATGATTAGATATACTGCAAATATGATTAGCTGTACTGCAAATATGATTAGATGTGCTGCAAACATGGTTAGGTGTACTGCAAACATGATTAGATGTGCTGCAAACATGATTAGTTAGATGTGCTGCAAACATGATTAGCTGTACTGCAAACATGATTAGATGTACTGCAAACATGATTAGATGTGCTGCAAACATGATTAGATGTGCTGCAAGCATGATTAGATGTGCTGCAAACATGATTAGATGTGCTGCAAACATGATTAGCTGTACTGCAAACATGATTAGATGTACTGCAAACATGATTGGATGTGCTGCAAACATGATTAGATGTTTTGCAAACATGATTAGATGTGCTGCAAACATGATTAGATGTACTGCAAACATGATTAGCTGTACTGCAAACATGGTTAGATGAACTGCAAACATGATTAGCTGTACTGCAAGCATGATTAGGTGTACTGCAAAAATTATTAGATGTTCTGAAAACATGATTAGGTATACTGCAAACATAATTAGGTGTACTGCAAACATGATTAGATGTACTGCAAACATGATTAATTGTGCTGCAAACATGATTAGGTGCACTGCAAACATGATTAGATGTACTGCAAACATGATTAGGTGTACTGCAAACATGATTAGACGTACTGCAAACATGATTAGGTGTACTGCACATATGATTAGATGTACTGCAAACATGGTTAGATGTACTGCAAACACGATTAGATGTACTGCAAACATGATTAGATGTACTGCAAACATGATTAGATTTACTGCAAACATGATTAGATGTGCTGCAAACATGATTAGTTAGATGTGCTGCAAACATGATTAGATGTGCTGCAAACATGATTAGGTGTACTGCAAACATGATTAGATGTGCTGCAAACATGATTAGTTAGATGTGCTGCAAACATGATTAAGTGTGCTGCAAACATGATTAGATGTGCTGCAAACATGGTTAGGTGTGCTGCAAACATGGTTAGATGTGCTGCAAACATGATTAGATGTACTGCAAACATGATTAGATGTACTGCAAACATGATTAGCTGTACTGCAAACATGGTTAGATGTACTGCAAACATGATTAGCTGTACTGCAAACATGATTAGGTGTACTGCAAAAAGTATTAGATGTTCTGAAAACATGATTAGCTATACTGCAAACATAATTAGGTGTACTGCAAACATGATTAGGTGTACTGCAAACATGATTAGATGTGCTGCAAACATGATTAGGTGTACTGCAAACATGATTAGGTGTACTGCAAACATGATTAGGTGTACTGCAAACATGATTAGATGTGCTGCAAACATGATTAGATGTGCTGCTAACATGATTAGATGTACTGCAAACATGATTAGATGTACTGCAAACATGATTAGATGTACTGCAAACATGATTAGCTGTACTGCAAACATGGTTAGATGTACTGCAAACATGATTAGCTGTACTGCAAACATGATTAGGTGTACTGCAAACATAATTAGGTGTACTGCAAACATGGTTAGGTGTACTGCAAACATGATTAGATGTGCTGCAAACATGATTAGTTAGATGTGCTGCAAACATGATTAGATGTGCTGCTAACATGATTAGTTAGATGTGCTGCAAACATGATTAGCTGTACTGCAAACATGATTGTGATTTGCAGTACATCTAACCATGTTTGCAGTACATCTAATCATGTGTGCAGTACACCTAATCATGTTTGCAGTACATCTAATCATATTTGCAGTACAGCTAGATGCTAGATGTGGTGCAAACATGATTAGATGTACTGCAAACATGATTAGATGTGCTGCAAACATGATTAGATGTGCTGCTAACATGATTAGATGTACTGCAAACATGATTAGCTGTACTGCAAACATGGTTAGATGTACTGCAAACATGATTAGCTGTACTGCAAACATGATTAGGTGTACTGCAAAAATTATTAGATGTTCTGAAAACATGATTAGCTATACTGCAAACATAATTAGGTGTACTGCAAACATGGTTAGATGTACTGCAAACATGATTAGCTATACTGCAAACATAATTAGGTGTACTGCAAATATGATTAGGTGTACTGCAAACATGATTAGGTGTACTGCAAACATAATTAGGTGTACTGCAAACATAATTAGGTGTACTGCAAACATGATTAGGTGTTCTGCAAACATGATTAGGTGTACTGCAAACATGATTAGGTGTACTGCAAACATGATTAGGTGTACTGCAAACATGATTAGGTGTCCTGCAAACATGATTAGCTGTACTGCAAACATGATTAGATGTGCTGCAAACATGATTAGATGTGCTGCAAACATGATTAGATGTGCTGCAAACATGATTAGATGTGCTGCAAACATGATTAGATGTGGTGCAAACATGATTAGATGTGGTGCAAACATGATTAGATGTGCTGCAAACATGGTTAGATGTACTGCAAACATGATTAGATGTACTGCAAACATGATTAGCTGTACTGCAAACATGGTTAGATGTGGTGCAAACATGATTAGATGTGCTGCAAACATGATTAGATGTACTGCAAACATGATTAGCTGTACTGCAAACATGATTAGATGTGCTGCAAACATGATTAGATGTACTGCAAACATGATTAGATGTGCTGCAAACATGATTAGCTGTACTGCAAATATCATTAGCTGTACTGCAAATATGATTAGATGTGATGCAAAAATGATTAGATGTGCTGCAAATATGATTAGCTGTACTGCAAATATGATTAGCTGTACTGCAAATATGATTAGATGTGATGCAAAAATAATTAGATGTGCTGCAAATATGATTAGCTGTACTGCAAATATGATTAGCTGTACTGCAAATATGATTAGATGTGATGCAAAAATGATTAGATATACTGCAAATATGATTAGCTGTACTGCAAATATGATTAGATGTGCTGCAAACATGGTTAGGTGTACTGCAAACATGATTAGATGTGCTGCAAACATGATTAGTTAGATGTGCTGCAAACATGATTAGCTGTACTGCAAACATGATTAGATGTACTGCAAACATGATTAGATGTGCTGCAAACATGATTAGATGTGCTGCAAGCATGATTAGATGTGCTGCAAACATGATTAGATGTGCTGCAAACATGATTAGCTGTACTGCAAACATGATTAGATGTACTGCAAACATGATTGGATGTGCTGCAAACATGATTAGATGTGGTGCAAACATGATTAGATGTGCTGCAAACATGATTAGATGTACTGCAAACATGATTAGCTGTACTGCAAACATGGTTAGATGAACTGCAAACATGATTAGCTGTACTGCAAGCATGATTAGGTGTACTGCAAAAATTATTAGATGTTATGAAAACATGATTAGGTATACTGCAAACATAATTAGGTGTACTGCAAACATGATTAGATGTACTGCAAACATGATTCATTGTGCTGCAAACATGATTAGGTGCACTGCAAACATGATTAGATGTACTGCAAACATGATTAGGTGTACTGCAAACATGATTAGACGTACTGCAAACATGATTAGGTGTACTGCACACATGATTAGATGTACTGCAAACATGATTAGCTGTACTGCAAACATGGTTAGATGTACTGCAAACATGATTAGATGTACTGCAAACATGATTAGATGTGCTGCAAACATGATTAGATGTGGTGCAAACATGATTAGATGTGCTGCAAACATGATTAGATGTGCTTCTAACATGATTAGATGTACTGCAAACATGATTAGATGTACTGCAAACATGATTAGATGTACTGCAAACATGATTAGCTGTACTGCAAACATGGTTAGATGTACTGCAAACATGATTAGCTGTACTGCAAGCATGATTAGGTGTACTGCAAAAATTATTAGATGTTCTGAAAACATAATTAGGTATACTGCAAACATAATTAGGTGTACTGCAAACATGATTAGATGTACTGCAAACATGATTAGGTGTGCTGCAAACATGATTAGGTGCACTGCAAACATGATTAGATGTACTGCAAACATGACTAGGTGTACTGCAAACATGATTAGATGTGCGGCAAACATGATTAGTTAGATGTGCTGCAAACATGATTAAGTGTGCTGCAAACATGATTAGATGTGGTGCAAACATGATTAGATGTACTGCAAACATGATTAGATGTGCTGCAAACATGATTAGATGTGCTGCTAACATGATTAGATATACTGCAAACATGATTAGCTGTACTGCAAACATGGTTAGATGTACTGCAAACATGATTAGCTGTACTGCAAACATGATTAGGTGTACTGCAAAAATTATTAGATGTTCTGAAAACATGATTAGCTATACTGCAAACATAATTAGGTGTACTGCAAACATGGTTAGATGTACTGCAAACATGATTAGCTATACTGCAAACATAATTAGGTGTACTGCAAATATGATTAGGTGTACTGCAAACATGATTAGGTGTACTGCAAACATAATTAGGTGTACTGCAAACATGATTAGGTGTACTGCAAACATGATTAGGTGTTCTGCAAACATGATTAGGTGTTCTGCAAACATGATTAGGTGTACTGCAAACATGATTAGGTGTACTGCAAACATGATTAGGTGTCCTGCAAACATGATTAGCTGTACTGCAAACATGATTAGATGTGCTGCAAACATGATTAGATGTGCTGCAAACATGATTAGATGTGCTGCAAACATGATTAGATGTGCTGCAAACATGATTAGATGTGGTGCAAACATGATTAGATGTGGTGCAAACATGATTAGATGTGCTGCAAACATGGTTAGATGTACTGCAAACATGATTAGATGTACTGCAAACATGATTAGCTGTACTGCAAACATGGTTAGATGTGCTGCAAACATGATTAGATGTGCTGCAAACATGATTAGATGTACTGCAAACATGATTAGATGTGCTGCAAACATGATTAGCTGTACTGCAAATATCATTAGCTGTACTGCAAATATGATTAGATGTGATGCAAAAATGATTAGATGTGCTGCAAATATGATTAGCTGTACTGCAAATATGATTAGCTGTACTGCAAATATGATTAGATGTGATGCAAAAATGATTAGATGTGCTGCAAATATGATTAGCTGTACTGCAAATATGATTAGCTGTACTGCAAATATGATTAGATGTGATGCAAAAATGATTAGATATACTGCAAATATGATTAGCTGTACTGCAAATATGATTAGATGTGCTGCAAACATGGTTAGGTGTACTGCAAACATGATTAGATGTGCTGCAAACATGATTAGTTAGATGTGCTGCAAACATGATTAGATGTGCTGCTAACATGATTAGTTAGATGTGCTGCAAACATGATTAGCTGTACTGCAAACATGATTAGATGTACTGCAAACATGATTAGATGTGCTGCAAACATGATTAGATGTGCTGCAAGCATGATTAGATGTGCTGCAAACATGATTAGATGTGCTGCAAACATGATTAGCTGTACTGCAAACATGATTAGATGTACTGCAAACATGATTGGATGTACTGCAAACATGATTAGATGTGCTGCAAACATGATTAGATGTGCTGCAAACATGATTAGATGTGCTGCAAACATGATTAGATGTGCTGCAAACATGATTAGATGTGGTGCAAACATGATTAGATGTGGTGCAAACATGATTAGATGTGCTGCAAACATGGTTAGATGTACTGCAAACATGATTAGATGTACTGCAAACATGATTAGCTGTACTGCAAACATGGTTAGATGTGCTGCAAACATGATTAGATGTGCTGCAAACATGATTAGATGTACTGCAAACATGATTAGATGTGCTGCAAACATGATTAGCTGTACTGCAAATATCATTAGCTGTACTGCAAATATGATTAGATGTGATGCAAAAATGATTAGATGTGCTGCAAATATGATTAGCTGTACTGCAAATATGATTAGCTGTACTGCAAATATGATTAGATGTGATGCAAAAATGATTAGATGTGCTGCAAATATGATTAGCTGTACTGCAAATATGATTAGCTGTACTGCAAATATGATTAGATGTGATGCAAAAATGATTAGATATACTGCAAATATGATTAGCTGTACTGCAAATATGATTAGATGTGCTGCAAACATGGTTAGGTGTACTGCAAACATGATTAGATGTGCTGCAAACATGATTAGTTAGATGTGCTGCAAACATGATTAGATGTGCTGCTAACATGATTAGTTAGATGTGCTGCAAACATGATTAGCTGTACTGCAAACATGATTAGATGTACTGCAAACATGATTAGATGTGCTGCAAACATGATTAGATGTGCTGCAAGCATGATTAGATGTGCTGCAAACATGATTAGATGTGCTGCAAACATGATTAGCTGTACTGCAAACATGATTAGATGTACTGCAAACATGATTGGATGTGCTGCAAACATGATTAGATGTGGTGCAAACATGATTAGACGTGCTGCAAACATGATTAGATGTACTGCAAACATGATTAGCTGTACTGCAAACATGGTTAGATGAACTGCAAACATGATTAGCTGTACTGCAAGCATGATTAGGTGTACTGCAAAAATTATTAGATGTTATGAAAACATGATTAGGTATACTGCAAACATAATTAGGTGTACTGCAAACATGATTAGATGTACTGCAAACATGATTAATTGTGCTGCAAACATGATTAGGTGCACTGCAAACATGATTAGATGTACTGCAAACATGATTAGGTGTACTGCAAACATGATTAGACGTACTGCAAACATGATTAGGTGTACTGCACACATGATTAGATGTACTGCAAACATGGTTAGATGTACTGCAAACACGATTAGATGTACTGCAAACATGATTAGATGTACTGCAAATATGATTAGATGTGCTGCAAACATGGTTAGGTGTACTGCAAACATGATTAGATGTGCTGCAAACATGATTAGTTAGATGTGCTGCAAACATGATTAGATGTGCTGCTAACATGATTAGTTAGATGTGCTGCAAACATGATTAGCTGTACTGCAAACATGATTAGATGTACTGCAAACATGATTAGATGTGCTGCAAACATGATTAGATGTGCTGCAAGCATGATTAGATGTGCTGCAAACATGATTAGATGTGCTGCAAACATGATTAGCTGTACTGCAAACATGATTAGATGTACTGCAAACATGATTGGATGTGCTGCAAACATGATTAGATGTGGTGCAAACATGATTAGATGTGCTGCAAACATGATTAGATGTACTGCAAACATGATTAGCTGTACTGCAAGCATGATTAGGTGTACTGCAAAAATTATTAGATGTTATGAAAACATGATTAGGTATACTGCAAACATAATTAGGTGTACTGCAAACATGATTAGATGTACTGCAAACATGATTAATTGTGCTGCAAACATGATTAGGTGCACTGCAAACATGATTAGATGTACTGCAAACATGATTAGGTGTACTGCAAACATGATTAGACGTACTGCAAACATGATTAGGTGTACTGCACACATGATTAGATGTACTGCAAACATGGTTAGATGTACTGCAAACACGATTAGATGTACTGCAAACATGATTAGATGTACTGCAAACATGATTAGATTTACTGCAAACATGATTAGATGTGCTGCAAACATGATTAGTTAGATGTGCTGCAAACATGATTAGATGTGCTGCAAACATGATTAGGTGTACTGCAAACATGATTAGATGTGCTGCAAACATGATTAAGTGTGCTGCAAACATGATTAGATGTGGTGCAAACATGATTAGATGTGCTGCAAACATGGTTAGGTGTGCTGCAAACATGGTTAGATGTGCTGCAAACATGATTAGATGTACTGCAAACATGATTAGATGTACTGCAAACATGATTAGCTGTACTGCAAACATGATTAGATGTGCTGCAAACATGATTAGATGTGCTGCAAACATGATTAGATGTGGTGCAAACATGATTAGATGTGGTGCAAACATGATTAGATGTGCTGCAAACATGGTTAGATGTACAGCAAACATGATTAGCTGTACTGCAAACATGGTTAGATGTGCTGCAAACATGATTAGATGTGCTGCAAACATGATTAGATGTACTGCAAACATGATTAGATGCACTGCAAACATGATTAGATGTGCTGCAAACATGATTAGATGTACTGCAAACATGATTAGATGTGCTGCAAACATGATTAGCTGTACTGCAAATATCATTAGCTGTACTGCAAATATGATTAGATGTGATGCAAAAATGATTAGATGTGCTGCAAATATGATTAGCTGTACTGCAAATATGATTAGCTGTACTGCAAATATGATTAGATGTGATGCAAAAATGATTAGATGTGCTGCAAATATGATTAGCTGTACTGCAAATATGATTAGCTGTACTGCAAATATGATTAGATGTGATGCAAAAATGATTAGATATACTGCAAATATGATTAGCTGTACTGCAAATATGATTAGATGTGCTGCAAACATGGTTAGGTGTACTGCAAACATGATTAGATGTGCTTCAAACATGATTAGTTAGATGTGCTGCAAACATGATTAGTTAGATGTGCTGCAAACATGATTAGATGTGCTGCAAACATGATTAGGTGTACTGCAAACATGATTAGATGTGCTGCAAACATGATTAGTTAGATGTGCTGCAAACATGATTAAGTGTGCTGCAAACATGATTAGATGTGGTGCAAACATGATTAGATGTGCTGCAAACATGGTTAGGTGTGCTGCAAACATGGTTAGATGTGCTGCAAACATGATTAGATGTGCTGCAAACATGATTAGATGTACTGCAAACATGATTAGCTGTACTGCAAACATGGTTAGATGTACTGCAAACATGATTAGCTGTACTGCAAACATGATTAGGTGTACTGCAAACATAATTAGGTGTACTGCAAACATAATTAGGTGTACTGCAAACATGATTAGCTGTACTGCAAACATGATTAGATGTGCTGCAAACATGATTAGATGTGCTGCAAACATGATTAGATGTGCTGCAAACATGATTAGATCTGGTGCAAACATGATTAGATGTACTGCAAACATGATTAGATGTGCTGCAAACATGGTTAGATGTACTGCAAACATGATTAGATGTACTGCAAACATGATTAGCTGTACTGCAAACATGGTTAGATGTGCTGCAAACATGATTAGATGTGCTGCAAACATGATTAGATGTACTGCAAACATGATTAGATGCACTGCAAACATGATTAGATGTGTTGCAAACATGATTAGACGTACTGCAAACATGATTAGATGTGCTGCAAACATGATTAGCTGTACTGCAAACATGATTAGATGTACTGCAAACATGATTGGATGTACTGCAAAAATGATTAGATGTGCTGCAAATATGATTAGCTGTACTGCAAATATGATTAGCTGTACTGCAAACATGATTAGATGTGCTGCAAACATGATTAGTTAGATGTGCTGCAAGCATGATTAGATGTGCTGCAAACATGATTAGATGTGCTGCAAACATGATTAGCTGTACTGCAAACATGATTAGATGTACTGCAAACATGATTGGATGTGCTGCAAACATGATTAGATGTTTTGCAAACATGATTAGATGTGCTGCAAACATGATTAGATGTACTGCAAACATGATTAGCTGTACTGCAAACATGGTTAGATGAACTGCAAACATGATTAGCTGTACTGCAAGCATGATTAGGTGTACTGCAAAAATTATTAGATGTTCTGAAAACATGATTAGGTATACTGCAAACATAATTAGGTGTACTGCAAACATGATTAGATGTACTGCAAACATGATTAATTGTGCTGCAAACATGATTAGGTGCACTGCAAACATGATTAGATGTACTGCAAACATGATTAGGTGTACTGCAAACATGATTAGACGTACTGCAAACATGATTAGGTGTACTGCACATATGATTAGATGTACTGCAAACATGGTTAGATGTACTGCAAACACGATTAGATGTACTGCAAACATGATTAGATGTACTGCAAACATGATTAGATTTACTGCAAACATGATTAGATGTGCTGCAAACATGATTAGTTAGATGTGCTGCAAACATGATTAGATGTGCTGCAAACATGATTAGGTGTACTGCAAACATGATTAGATGTGCTGCAAACATGATTAGTTAGATGTGCTGCAAACATGATTAAGTGTGCTGCAAACATGATTAGATGTGCTGCAAACATGGTTAGGTGTGCTGCAAACATGGTTAGATGTGCTGCAAACATGATTAGATGTACTGCAAACATGATTAGATGTACTGCAAACATGATTAGCTGTACTGCAAACATGGTTAGATGTACTGCAAACATGATTAGGTGTACTGCAAAAAGTATTAGATGTTCTGAAAACATGATTAGCTATACTGCAAACATAATTAGGTGTACTGCAAACATGATTAGGTGTACTGCAAACATGATTAGATGTGCTGCAAACATGATTAGGTGTACTGCAAACATGATTAGGTGTACTGCAAACATGATTAGGTGTACTGCAAACATGATTAGATGTGCTGCAAACATGATTAGATGTGCTGCTAACATGATTAGATGTACTGCAAACATGATTAGATGTACTGCAAACATGATTAGATGTACTGCAAACATGATTAGCTGTACTGCAAACATGGTTAGATGTACTGCAAACATGATTAGCTGTACTGCAAACATGATTAGGTGTACTGCAAACATAATTAGGTGTACTGCAAACATAATTAGGTGTACTGCAAACATGATTAGGTGTTCTGCAAACATGATTAGGTGTACTGCAAACATGATTAGGTGTACTGCAAACATGATTAGGTGTACTGCAAACATGATTAGCTGTACTGCAAACATGATTAGATGTGCTGCAAACATGATTAGATGTGCTGCAAACATGATTAGATGTGCTGCAAACATGATTAGATGTGGTGCAAACATGATTAGATGTACTGAAAACATGATTAGATGTGCTGCAAACATGGTTAGATATACTGCAAACATAATTAGATGTACTGCAAACATGATTAGCTGTACTGCAAACATGGTTAGATGAACTGCAAACATGATTAGCTGTGCTGCAAGCATGATTAGGTGCACTGCAAAAATTATTAGATGTTCTGAAAACATGATTAGGTGTACTGCAAACATGATTAGGTGTACTGCAAACACGATTAGATGTACTGCAAACATGATTAGGTTTGCTGCAAACATGATTAGGTGCACTGCAAACATGATTAGATGTACTGCAAACATGACTAGATGTACTGCAAACATGATTAGGTGTACTGCACACATGATTAGATGTACTGCAAACATGGTTAGATGTACTGCAAACACGATTAGATGTACTGCAAACATGATTAGATGTACTGCAAACATGATTAGATGTACTGCAAACATGATTAGCTGTACTGCAAACATGATTAGATGTGCTGCAAACATGATTAGATGTGCTGCAAACATGATTAGATGTACTGCAAACATGATTAGATGCACTGCAAACATGATTAGATGTGCTGCAAACATGATTAGATGTACTGCAAACATGATTAGATGTGCTGCAAACATGATTAGCTGTACTGCAAATATCATTAGCTGTACTGCAAATATGATTAGATGTGATGCAAAAATGATTAGATGTGCTGCAAATATGATTAGCTGTACTGCAAATATGATTAGCTGTACTGCAAATATGATTAGATGTGATGCAAAAATGATTAGATGTGCTGCAAATATGATTAGCTGTACTGCAAATATGATTAGCTGTACTGCAAATATGATTAGATGTGATGCAAAAATGATTAGATATACTGCAAATATGATTAGCTGTACTGCAAATATGATTAGATGTGCTGCAAACATGGTTAGGTGTACTGCAAACATGATTAGATGTGCTTCAAACATGATTAGTTAGATGTGCTGCAAACATGATTAGTTAGATGTGCTGCAAACATGATTAGATGTGCTGCAAACATGATTAGGTGTACTGCAAACATGATTAGATGTGCTGCAAACATGATTAGTTAGATGTGCTGCAAACATGATTAAGTGTGCTGCAAACATGATTAGATGTGGTGCAAACATGATTAGATGTGCTGCAAACATGGTTAGGTGTGCTGCAAACATGGTTAGATGTGCTGCAAACATGATTAGATGTGCTGCAAACATGATTAGATGTACTGCAAACATGATTAGCTGTACTGCAAACATGGTTAGATGTACTGCAAACATGATTAGCTGTACTGCAAACATGATTAGGTGTACTGCAAACATAATTAGGTGTACTGCAAACATAATTAGGTGTACTGCAAACATGATTAGCTGTACTGCAAACATGATTAGATGTGCTGCAAACATGATTAGATGTGCTGCAAACATGATTAGATGTGCTGCAAACATGATTAGATCTGGTGCAAACATGATTAGATGTACTGCAAACATGATTAGATGTGCTGCAAACATGGTTAGATGTACTGCAAACATGATTAGATGTACTGCAAACATGATTAGCTGTACTGCAAACATGGTTAGATGTGCTGCAAACATGATTAGATGTGCTGCAAACATGATTAGATGTACTGCAAACATGATTAGATGCACTGCAAACATGATTAGATGTGTTGCAAACATGATTAGACGTACTGCAAACATGATTAGATGTGCTGCAAACATGATTAGCTGTACTGCAAACATGATTAGATGTACTGCAAACATGATTGGATGTACTGCAAAAATGATTAGATGTGCTGCAAATATGATTAGCTGTACTGCAAATATGATTAGCTGTACTGCAAACATGATTAGATGTGCTGCAAACATGATTAGTTAGATGTGCTGCAAGCATGATTAGATGTGCTGCAAACATGATTAGATGTGCTGCAAACATGATTAGCTGTACTGCAAACATGATTAGATGTACTGCAAACATGATTGGATGTGCTGCAAACATGATTAGATGTTTTGCAAACATGATTAGATGTGCTGCAAACATGATTAGATGTACTGCAAACATGATTAGCTGTACTGCAAACATGGTTAGATGAACTGCAAACATGATTAGCTGTACTGCAAGCATGATTAGGTGTACTGCAAAAATTATTAGATGTTCTGAAAACATGATTAGGTATACTGCAAACATAATTAGGTGTACTGCAAACATGATTAGATGTACTGCAAACATGATTAATTGTGCTGCAAACATGATTAGGTGCACTGCAAACATGATTAGATGTACTGCAAACATGATTAGGTGTACTGCAAACATGATTAGACGTACTGCAAACATGATTAGGTGTACTGCACATATGATTAGATGTACTGCAAACATGGTTAGATGTACTGCAAACACGATTAGATGTACTGCAAACATGATTAGATGTACTGCAAACATGATTAGATTTACTGCAAACATGATTAGATGTGCTGCAAACATGATTAGTTAGATGTGCTGCAAACATGATTAGATGTGCTGCAAACATGATTAGGTGTACTGCAAACATGATTAGATGTGCTGCAAACATGATTAGTTAGATGTGCTGCAAACATGATTAAGTGTGCTGCAAACATGATTAGATGTGCTGCAAACATGGTTAGGTGTGCTGCAAACATGGTTAGATGTGCTGCAAACATGATTAGATGTACTGCAAACATGATTAGATGTACTGCAAACATGATTAGCTGTACTGCAAACATGGTTAGATGTACTGCAAACATGATTAGGTGTACTGCAAAAAGTATTAGATGTTCTGAAAACATGATTAGCTATACTGCAAACATAATTAGGTGTACTGCAAACATGATTAGGTGTACTGCAAACATGATTAGATGTGCTGCAAACATGATTAGGTGTACTGCAAACATGATTAGGTGTACTGCAAACATGATTAGGTGTACTGCAAACATGATTAGATGTGCTGCAAACATGATTAGATGTGCTGCTAACATGATTAGATGTACTGCAAACATGATTAGATGTACTGCAAACATGATTAGATGTACTGCAAACATGATTAGCTGTACTGCAAACATGGTTAGATGTACTGCAAACATGATTAGCTGTACTGCAAACATGATTAGGTGTACTGCAAACATAATTAGGTGTACTGCAAACATAATTAGGTGTACTGCAAACATGATTAGGTGTTCTGCAAACATGATTAGGTGTACTGCAAACATGATTAGGTGTACTGCAAACATGATTAGGTGTACTGCAAACATGATTAGCTGTACTGCAAACATGATTAGATGTGCTGCAAACATGATTAGATGTGCTGCAAACATGATTAGATGTGCTGCAAACATGATTAGATGTGCTGCAAACATGATTAGATGTGGTGCAAACATGATTAGATGTACTGAAAACATGATTAGATGTGCTGCAAACATGGTTAGATATACTGCAAACATAATTAGATGTACTGCAAACATGATTAGCTGTACTGCAAACATGGTTAGATGAACTGCAAACATGATTAGCTGTGCTGCAAGCATGATTAGGTGCACTGCAAAAATTATTAGATGTTCTGAAAACATGATTAGGTGTACTGCAAACATGATTAGGTGTACTGCAAACACGATTAGATGTACTGCAAACATGATTAGGTTTGCTGCAAACATGATTAGGTGCACTGCAAACATGATTAGATGTACTGCAAACATGACTAGATGTACTGCAAACATGATTAGGTGTACTGCACACATGATTAGATGTACTGCAAACATGGTTAGATGTACTGCAAACACGATTAGATGTACTGCAAACATGATTAGATGTACTGCAAACATGATTAGATGTACTGCAAACAAGATTAGATGTGCTGCAAACATGATTAGTTAGATGTGCTGCAAACATGATTAGATGTGCTGCAAACATGATTAGGTGTGGTGCAAACATGGTTAGGTGTGCTGCAAACATGATTAGATGTGCTGCAAACATGATTAGGTGTGCTGCAAACATGGTTAGATGTACTGCAAACATGGTTAGATGTACTTCAAACATGGTTAGGTGTGGTGCAAACATGATTAGCTATACTGCAAACATGGTTAGATGTGGTGCAAACATGATTAGCTATACTGCAAACATGGTTAGGTGTGGTGCAAACATGATTAGCTATACTGCAAACATGATTAGATGTGCTGCAAACATGGTTAGATGTACTGCAAACATGGTTAGCTGTACTGCTAACATGATTAGATGTACTGCAAACATGATTAGCTGTACTGCAAACATGGTTAGATGTACTGCAAACATGGTTAGATGTACTGCAAACATGGTTAGATGTACTGCAAACATGATTAGCTATACTGCAAACATTATTAGGTGTACTGCAAACATGATTAGGTGTACTGCAAACATGATTAGGTGTACTGCAAACATGATTAGGTGTACTGCAAACATGATTAGGTGTACTGCAAACATGATTAGATGTACTGCAAACATGATTAGGTGTACTGCAAACATGATTAGGTGTACTGCAAACATGATTAGATGTACTGCAAACATGATTAGGTGTACTGAAAACATGATTAGATGTACTGCAAACATGATTAGGTGTACTGCAAACATGATTAGATGTACTGCAAACATGGTTAGATGTACTGCAAACATGATTAGATGTACTGCAAACATGATTAGATGTACTGCAAACATGATTAGATGTACTGCAAACATGATTAGGTGTACTGCAAATGCAAACATGATTAGATGTACTGCAAACATGATTAGATGTGCTGCAAACATGATTAGCTGTACTGCAAACATGATTAGCTGTACTGCAAACCTGATTAGATGTACTGCAAACATGATTAGATGTACTGCAAACATGATTAGATGTACTGCAAACATTATTAGATGTGCTGCAAACATGATTAGCTGTACTGCAAACATGATTAGGTGTACTGCAAACATGATTAGCTGTACTGCAAACATGATTAGATGTGCTGCAAATATGATTAGGTGTGCTTCAAACATAATTAGGTGTACTGCAAACATGATTAGATGTGCTGCAAACATGATTAGATGTGCTGCTAACATGATTAGGTGTATTGTGATTACGTTTGTGGGGGTTGTCTGTGAATGACGGGCTGTTTCACCAGTTTGAGAGAAGGTAAAAATGGTGTGATTTATGAGGGGCGTGGACTTAGGGTTATGAAACAGGGCTATTTAACATATGATGTAATGCCAGGTAGAACCTGACCCAGAAGGGACTTATAATAATAATAATTTATTACATTTGTAAAGCACTTTTCATTATTCTTGTATAATCTCAAAGTGCACAAAATATTTAAAAAATCTATAAATATACAGTACCAGTTAAAAGTTTGGACACACCTACTCATTTGTTTCATTATTTGTATTATTTTCTACATTGTAGAATAATAGTGAATACATCAAAACTATGAAATAACATGTATGAAATCATGTAGTAAACAAAAGTGTTACACAAATCAAAATATATTTAAGATTCTTCAAACTAGCCACCCTTTGCCTTGATGACAGCTTTGCACACTCTTGGCACTATCTCAACCAGCTTGACAAGGTAGTCTCCTGGAATGCATTTCAATTAACAGGTGTGCCTTGTCAAAAGTTAATTAGCGGAATTTCTTTCCTTCTTAATGCATTTGAGCCAATCACTTGTGTTGTGACAAGGTAGGGGTGGTATACAGAAGATAGCCCTGTTTGGTAAAATAACATATTATGGCAAGAACGGCTCAAATAAGCAAAGAGAAAAGACTGTCCATCATTACTTTCAGACAAAGTCTGTCAATCTGGAAAATTTCAGGAACTTTGAAACTTTCTTCAAGTGCAGTTGCAAAAACCATCAAGCTCTTTGATGAAACTGGCTCTCATGAGGACCGCCACAGGAAAGGAAGACCCAGAGTTACCTCTGATGCAGAGGATACGTTCAATAGAGTTAACTGCACCTCGGATTGCAGCCCAAATAAATGCTTCACAAAGTTCAAGTAACAGACACATTTCAACATCAAGTGTTCAGAGGAGACTGCGTGAATCAGGCCTTCATGGTCAATTTCTGCAAAGAAACCACTACTGAAGGACACCAATAATAAGAAGATAATTGCTTGGGTAAAGAAACATGAGCAATGGACATTAGACCGGTGGAAATCTGTTCTTTGGTCTGAGGAGTACAAATTAGATTTTTGGTTCCAACCGCTGTCTTTGTGAGATGGAGAGTAGGTGAACGAATGATCTCAGCATGTGTGGTTCCCACCATGAAGCATGGAGGAGGTGGTGGGATGGTGCTTTGATGGTGACATTGTGTCTGTGATTTATTTAGAATTCAAGGCACACTTAACCAGCATGGCTACCACAGCATTCTGCAGCGATACACCATCCCATCTGTTTTGAGCTTAGTGGGACTACAATTTATTTTTCAACAGGATAATGACCCAAAACTCACCTCCAGGCTGTGTAAGGGCTATTTGACCCCAAGGAGAGTGATTGAGTGCTGCATCAGATGACCTGGCCTCCACAATTTTTATTGAACATTTATTTAACTAGGCAAGTCAGTTAAGAACAAATTCTTATTTACATGGACGGCCTACCAAAAGGCAAAAGGCCTCCTACGGGGACGGGGGCTGGGATAATTATTTTTTTTTAAAAAACAGTATAAATATAGGACCAAACACACATCACAACAAGGCACAACACTACATAAAGAGAGACCTAAGACAACAACATAACAAGGCAGCAACACATGACAACACAGCATGGTAGAAACACAACATAACAACATGGTAGCAGCACAAAAACATGGTACAAACATTATTGTCAACAGCACAAAGATCAAAAAGATAGAGACAACAATACATCATACAAAGCAGCTACAACTGTCAGTAAGAGTGTCCATGATTGAGTCTTTGAATGAAGAGATTGAGATTAAACTGTCCAGTTTGAGTGTTTGTTGCAGCTCGTTCCAGTCGCTAGCTGCAGCAAACTGAAAGGAGGAGCGACCCAGGGATGTGTGTGCTTTGGGGACCTTTAATAGAATGTGACTGGCAGAACGGGTGTTGTATGTGGAGGATGAGGGCTGCAGTAGATATCTCAGATCAGGGGGAGGGAGGCCTAAGAGGATTTTATAAATGAGAATCAACCAATGGGTCTTGTGACGGGTATACAGAGATGACCAGTTTACAGAGGAGTATAGAGTGCAGTGATGTGTCCTATAAGGAGCATTGGTGGCAAATCTGATGGCCGAATGGTAAAGAACATCTAGTCGCTCGAGAGCACCATTAACTGCCAATCTATAAATTATGTCTCCCTAATCTAGCATGGGTAGATTGACCTCAACTCATTTGAGATGGTTTGGGATGAGTTGGACCGTAAAGTAAAGGAAAAGCAGCCAACAAGTGCTCAACATATGTGGGAACCCTTTCAAAACTGTTGGAAAAGCCTTCCTCATGAAGCTGGTTGCCAAGAGTGTGTAAAGCTGTCATCAAGGCAAAGGGTGGCTACTTTAAAGAATCTCAAATATAAAATACATATTGACTTGTTTAACACTTTTTAGGGTTACGTGATTCCATGTGTGTTATTTCATAGTTTAGATGTCTTCACTACTATTCTACAATGTAGAACAATGTAAAAATACAAATAAACATTGAATGAGAGTTCAAACTTTTGACTTGGGCTCTATTCGGAAGATGTTCAGACCCCTGCACTTTTTTCCACATTTTGTTACTTTACAGCCTTATCCTAAACTGGATTAAACATATTTTTTCACCTCATCAATCTACACACAAAAAACAAATATCACATTTACTTAAGTATTCAGACCCTTTAATCAGTTCCTTGTTGAAGCACCTCTCCAGAGATTTTCGATTGGGTTCAAGTCTGGGCTCTGGCTGGGCCACTCAAGGACATTCAGAGACTTGTCCCTAAGCCACTCCTGTATTGTCTTGGCTGTGTGCTCTGGATTGTTGTCCTGTTGGATGGTGAACCTTTGCCCCAGTCTGAGGTTCTGAGTTTTCTGGAGCAGGTTTTCATCAAGTATCTCACTGTACTTTGCTCCGTTCATCTTTCCCTCGATCCTGACTAGTCTCCCAGTCCCTGCCGTTGAAAAACATCCCACGGCATGATGCTGCCACCACCATGCTTCACCGTAGGGATGGTATTGGCCAGGTGACGAGCGGTGCCTGGTTTCCTCCAGATGTGACACAGACGTGACCAAATAATTCAATCTTGGTTTCATCAGACCAGATAATCTTGTTTCTCGTGGTCTGAGAGTCCTTTAGGTGCCTTTTGGCAAACTCCAAGCATGCTGTCGTGCCTTTTCCTGAGGAGTGGCTTTGGTCTGGCCACTGTACCATAAAGGCCTGATTGGTGGAGTGCTGCAGAGATGGTTGTCCTTCTGGAAGGTTCTCCCATCTCCACAGAGCAATTCTGGAGCTCTGTCAGAGTGACCATTGGGTTCTTGGTCAACTCCCTGACCAAGGCCCTTCTCCCACGATTGCTCAGTTTGGCCGGGCGGCCAGCTCTAGCAAGGTTCCAAACTTCTTCCACTTAAGAGTGATGGAGGCTACTGTGTTCTTGGGGACCTTCAATGTTGCAGACATTCTTTGGTACTCTTCCCAGATCTGTGCCTCAACACAATCCTTTCTTTGAGCTCTACGAACAATTCCTTCGACTTCATGGTTTGGTTTTTGCCCTGACATGCACTGTCAACTGTGGGCCCTCATGTCCAATCAATTGAATGTACCACAGGTGGACTCCAATCAAGTTGTAGAAACATCTCAAGGATGATCAACGGAAACAGGATGCACCTGAGCTCAGTTTCGAGTCTCATAACAAAGGGTCTGAATGCTTACGTAAATAAGGTGTTTTTTTTCCTTTCTAACACATTTGAATAAAAAAAATGTAAAAACCTGTTTTCGCTTTGTCATTATGGGGTTTTGTAGTTAGATTGCAGAAGATTATAATTTTTAAATCCATTTTAGAATAAGACTGTAACGTAACAAAATGTGGAAAAAGTCCCGGGGTCTGAATACTTTCCGAAAGCCCTGTATATATGCTTGGTTTAGAGTTATTTGGCAACTTTAGTTGAGTGATACAAACCTTAGAATGTTTTAGATATCAAATCATATATTGGCAGTATAGGATATCGATGATTTCAAAAGGTCTCAAAAAATGCTTGTTCTTACCTCAGGCTACACACGCTGTTCTCTCATCAAGTGATCATATTTTCAACCATAAGACTATTCTCAGTTTAATCTTGTCTTTACTAATATGTAACATTTGATTCGGAATGGCCCATTATGAAATGGGCAGGAACAGAGGCAGGGGAATAAAGACATGTCATCCGTATGCACTCAAATATGGAATGGAGGACACTTCCTGTTTTTCAGTCATGCGGGGTCGGCTACTGGCTTTAGAGTGGAGCATGTGCTTAAATGCAGCTCTGATCCTCCTCTTTTTAGTGGCAAGTGGCAACCATCAAAATTATGCTTTCACATGGAATTGCATGTAGAAATGTCTGGTTTGAAAAGAACACAGCCTATTTCACTCCATGCATCAGACACTGTTTGAGGAGCAGGCAGCCTCTCGTTGCGTGACAGGTGATATTGCTCCCAAACTGTGTAGGTCATGGGCTCGCCAATCCTGTTCCTGCAGCTACCCAATGGTTCATTTGGTAGACCAAGTGAAATATGTTCGGGAACATCGATAGCAACATGTTTTCACTACTAAACATATTTAATTAAAAAACGGTTGTCTCTGTGCGCTAGAGATAGGAATGAAGGAGAGAGAGGAGAGGAAAACGCACTGTGGTGATAGAATGTATTCTGTTTATAAAATAATGTGTCAGCCTATTCATTATTGAAATATAAAAAAAGACCCTATTACTTGGCTATTCAAAATCAAATTCACTATAATTGTTGGCTAACTCAAAGCAGCCCTGCACAATCAATAAACCGGCAGCACAATCAATTAACCAACAGCATTGCCTAGGGCTATACGTTCTCTCTCAGAATCATGGATAGAAAGTTGAGCGTAGCATTAGATAATCAGTCCATCTAGTATGCTCAATAATACAGTCCACACTTAAAGGCGATTACTATAATTTGTTTACTTTTGGAGTACAGGCTAGAGCAACTATGTACCAAAGACATCTTAGATCTATGTTTTATAAATGTTTTTCTGCCGTTGTAAAATGCGGTAGGCTAAGTATTGTAGGCTGTAACTGCACAATCAGTATTTTAATTTGGGGTTTTTTCAGTTTTGAGCTCATATATAGTAGGCTTATGCTTATCCATCAGCTCTAATATGTGTATGAGTGTTTTGAATGAATCATCACCTTAGAAAGTGCTGTTCATTTTTGTTGTGTTTGGCTTTGAAACAACATCCACAATGACCATGTTTTCCACTCAGTTTCAGCCTGTTGTTGAGCTTCTTTCTTCAGATTGATCAATCACAGTGAGGTGAGTTTTAAAAGCATAATAATGTTTTGATGAGTGTGTGATGTGATTTTAGATGGCATTTGCATTAAATTCGGAGTGGTTAGAGGGACAGTAATAGCCCTGAGTAGCCATTAGTGACCTGACGGTCATTAGAGAGATGGGTACTGAACTTATGTCCAGAGTACATAAAAGGAGATTACTGTGACTGTTGTCAGTATATGTGGAAAACAGCAAGACCGGGAATCGGGGGAGATGTACAGTTCTGTGTGGGCTCTTTTGGCTCACGAATGGAATTCCTACCGCCTTACTGTCCTCGATGTTTGAGCTTTTTCTGTAGGATTCCAAGTTGAATAAGTCAATTTTACGGTTTACCCCTCTTGAAACTATGAAGGAATCCTCCTGAGTAAAACATGCGAGTGTCCCCCATTTCTGTACTTTGTGGTCCTCTGTAGTCCTCCCGGAGATAGTAGGTGAAACATTTCAATGCAGGTATTCAATGCAGGTATACTCAAAAGAAAACAAACATCTTTCTATACTTTGTTGATGGCAGGAAAGTACAATTTCTTACCCTATTTTAACATTGAGTCTCAAAATTACTAGATTAAAATGATCAGTACTTGATTACCTACTCAAAAACAAAAAGTTAAAAAAAAGCACATTAAAACACAACACAAATTCCAAATAAAATAGCTGAACAATCAGCCTAGGCTTCCATAAGTGTGCCATGGCAACCTACAAAATTATGACCACATATTTCTATAGAATGGAGTGTGTACTTGCAAGTATTATAAATATCACCAGCATTTTGTAGAGTATATATGATCTCTTACACATATGAACATACAAGTAACTGCCAAACTAATGGAGAAAACGAGGATACAGGTGCTTCCACACAGGTGTAGTTCCTGAGTTAATTAAGCAATTAACATCCCGTCATGCTTAGGGTCATATCTAAAAATGCAGGCCATTATTTTGGCTACCATGGCTATGCCCCCATAGGATGACAATGCCCCCCATCAAATCAAATCAAAGTGTATTTGTCATGTGCGCGGAATACAACAGGTGTAGTAGACCTTACAGTGAAATGCTGAATACAACTAGTGTAGACCTTACAGTGAAATGCTGAAAACAACTAGTGTAGACCTTACAGTGAAATGCTGAATACAACAGGTGTAGTAGACCTTACAGTGAAATGCTTACTTACAGGCTCTAACCAATAGTGCGGAAAAAAGGTATGTGTGTGTGTCGGTAAGTAAAAAGACATTTGAAAATAACAGTAGCAAGGCTATATACATTCACCTGTTAGTCAGGCTTATTGAGGTAGTATGTACATGTAGGTATGGTTAAAGTGACTAAGCATATATGATAAACAGAGAGTAGCAGTAGCGTAAAAAGAGGGGTTGGCGGGTGGTGGGACACAATGCAGATAGCCGGTTAGCCAATGTGCTGGGGCACCGGTTAGTCGGGCTAACTGAGGTAGTATGTACATGAATGTATAGTTAAAGTGACTATGCATATATGATAAACAGAGAGTAGAAGTAGTGTAAAAAGAGGGGTTGGCAGGTGGTGGGACACAATGCAGATAGCCCGGTTGCGGGGGCACCGGTTAGTCGGGCTAACTGAGGTAGTATGACATGAATGTATAATTAAAGTGACTATGCATATATGATAAACAGAGGGGAGCAGCAGCGTAAAGGAGGGCTGGGGGGTCACACAGTAAAAGAGGGCTGGGGGGGCACACAATGCAAATAGTCCGGGTAACCATTTGGTTTGGAACAGGAGTCTTATGGCTTGGGTTTAAAACTGTTGAGAAGCCTTTTTGTCCTAGACTTGGCACTCCGGTACCGCTTGCCATATGGTAGTAGAGAGAACAGTCTATGGCTGGGGTGGCTGGGTTCTTTGACAATTTTTAGGGCCTTCCTCTGACACCGCCAGGTTGCTACCTACCCTCACCACCTGGGGGCGGCCCGTCAGGAAGTCCAAGATCCAGTTGCAGAAGTAGGTGTTTAGTCCCAGGGTCCTTATCTTAGTGATGAGCTTTGAGGGTACTATGGTGTTGAACGCTGAGCTATAGTCAATGAATAGCATTCTCACATAGGTGTTCCTTTTGTCAAGGTGGGAAAGGGCAGTGTGGAGTGCAATAGAGATTGCATCATCTGTGGATCTGTTTGGGCGGTATGCAAATTGGAGTGTGTCTAGGGTTTCTGGGATAATTATGTTGATGTGAGCCATTACCAGCCTTTCAAAGAACTTCATAGCTACGTACGTGAGTGCTACAGGTCTGTAGTCATTTAGGCAGGTTGCCTTTGTGTTCTTGGGCACAGGGACTATGGTGGTCTGCTTGAAACATGTTTGTTATTACAGACTCAATCAGGGACATGTTGAAAATGTGCTGACCACCTGCCAGTTGGTCAGCAAATGCCCGGAGCACACGACCTGGAAATCCATCTGGCCCTGCAGCCTTGTGTATACTGACCTGTTTAAAGGTCTTACTCACGTCAGCTACACACAGTCGTCCAGAACAGCTGATGCTCTCATGCATGCCTCAGTGTTGCTTGCCTCGAAGAGAGCATAGAAGTGATTTAGCTCGTGTGGTAGGCTCGTGTCACTGGGCAGCTCGCGGCTGTGCTTCCCTTTGTAGTCTGTAATAGTTTGCAAGCCCTGCCACATCCGACGAGCGTCGGAGCCGGTGTAGTATGATTCAATCTTGTGGGGACGACGTCCTCGATGCACTTATTGATAAAGCCAGTGACTCGTGATGTATTCCTCAATGTCATCAGAAGAATCACGGAACATGTTCCAGTCTGTGATAGCAAAGCAGTCCTGTAGTTTAACATCTGCTTCATCTGACCACTTTTTTATAGACCGAGTCATTGCTTTCATTTTTGACCCTGCTTTCATTTTTGCTTGTAAGCAGGAATCAGGAGGATAGAGTTGTGGTCGGATTTACCAAATGGAGGGCGAGGGAGAGCTTTGTATGCGTCTCTGTGTGTGGAGTACAGGTGATCTAGAATTTTTTACCCTCTGGTTGCACATTTAACATGTTGATAGAGATTTGGTAGAACTGATTTAAGTTTCCCTGCATTAAAGTCTCCGGCCACTAGGAGCGCCGCCTCTGGGTGAGTGGTTTCCTGTTTGCTTATTTCCTTATACAGCTGACTGAGTCTTAGTGCCAGCATCTGTTTGTGGTGGTAAATAAACAGCCACGAAAAGTATAGCTGAGAATTCTCTAGGCAAGTAGTGTGGCCTGCAATTCCACAGGGCACGAGTGGTCATTGAATGATTTGGTGAGAATGAAAACGATGTTAACCATATGCCTTGGCCGTCTCAGTCACCAGATCTCAACCTAATTGAGCCCTTTCTGGAGTGGCCCGAGACAGCGTTTTACACCACCATCAACAAAAAGACCAAATTTGGAATTTCTCATGAAAGATTGGTGTTGCATCCCTCCAACAGTGTTCTAGACACTTGTAGAATCTATGCCAAGGCGTATTGAAGCTGTTCTGGCTCGTAGTGGCCCAACATTCTGTTAAGACACTATGTTGATGTTTCCATTATTTGGGCAGTTACCTGTATGTAACGTGTCAAATATGATTAGACTACATTTGTAAGATCATTGAAGATCTCTTGCACATATGAACATAATTGTAGCCATTGATAATGCTGCCATCAGAAACTGTCACATGTACAATCTTTCACGTTGTGGTCTGTGAAGCTTATGTTAGGAACTCAGTGCTGCCAGTGATCAATTGACAGGACTTAATCCTAAATGGCTCCCTGTTAACAAGCAAGTGAATAGACTACTTGTCCCAAAAGAGGTGGGGGAAAGTTGGAGAGGAATTGGAATAGGGGAGGTGAGTAATATTTTGAAACAGTCATCTTTTCACTCACAGGATACAGTATTGTTGATTCGCTGTCACCTAAGACAATCCTTAACCCTAACCTTGACCTCAAACACCTAGCCCTACACCTAACCCCTAACCCTAACTATTAAGCCTAAAATAGCCTTTTTCCTTGTGGGGATCAGCGAATTGTACCCACTTGTTCCCAGTTTTGCTATCCTTGTGGGGACAAGAAGTCCTAAAAATCAAATACACACACACACACACACACACACACACACACACACACACACACACACACACACACACACACACACACACACACACACACACACACACGCGCGCACACACACACACACACTCACACACACAGTGATTCTTCACCCCATATCACCTGTAAACTAACTCCACTCCATTCACACACTGGCTCCCATTCACATGGGTTTGTTTTTATTGACCCAATGTATTTTTTGTGTAGACACCATTTGACCTGACCCCTGACCCCTATGACCAGACATCTAACAATTATCCTGGGGATTATTAACCCTTTCTATAGGCACATCTGCTTGACCCATGCAGTTGTTAGACCAGTCCAGCCTTTTGTAGGGCCTTTGTACCAACAGGGAATGTGTCCTCCATGCCCGGTCAGTAATTTGTTTAGATAGCTGGCTAGACTAAATTACCAATCAAAGAATGTTGAGCTGACATGGGCTGCTAATGCACAACCAAATTTCGAATTGGCACCTTGTGTATTCTAATATTATAGCTCAACAGTAAGTAGAGACCCTGACTGTGTCCCTCCTCCTATGTCACCTGTGCCTAGGGCTGGCCCTGTGTACTAACAATAACTGTCCTTAAGCAATTCAGAAGAACAGAGAGAACACGTAGTCTGGGCTCCTTGGCACTGCCATTGCAGATTTAGAACCAGGAACGACAAAACCACAAACAGATCAAACTAAATGAAAGTCTTCCATATCCACCTTTATTGTTCCCGAAGGTCAATTTTATTGAAGTGAATTATAGACATACAATACCCTCTCTGACCCCGGTGAACTCCACTGTCTCTGGTTGATTCATTCATTTAGTGATTTATTGATTGATTTAATGAATTACTTAGATCATTTAAAACATTCAGTTAAAACACCAAAGCAATAGCAGTAAGTTGGTTCCTTTATCAATCATTCAGTACTTTTGCAGGTTCTTAAAAAAGCTGAATAATATCAAATAAAAAAGAAAGCTATGATTACATATCATGATATTAAAAAACGATTCATTGATTTGAACACCTATTGAGAGAGGGGGACATTTAATTTAAATTATTAATTTGATAGAAACTATTACATTTGATCCTTACTACACAGTAGACCAGAGTATTACAGCAGACCAGAGACTAGAAAGGACAGTTATCACAAGGAGGAATCCCAGTAGTCTGCATACCTTTAATGAGCTCTGAGCAGAGTATCAGGCTGTGTTGGGTTCACTCTTCTTCTCTAGTGCCATGGAGAACATGGCTGACCTACTATACCCACCAGCCAGCCACCTTCAAACGTTTTCAATTATGTGTTCGAGTTGTAGTTGCAGTTTCATTTAGCTCGTGATGACCCCATAATAAGTGTGCTATTTCACCCTCACATAGCATCAAAAAGGTTCCACCATTGTTTTTGGTAAACGTGTTAACTCACTTGCTGAACATTACTTAGCTTAGATTAAGGGGTTTTCCACAGAATCATTGATAAACCACTGATATCACCACTGAATCCACTGATAAACTGAATGAACTGTGACTGATGTCTGTCGGTCTCCGTCTGCTGACCAGTCAAATGTTTCTGCTCATATTTACGCTTCTCGCTTTCTACTTTGACCCCTTTGTAGCTATTCCAGAAGAACCATCATCACAACACATCTAAATAAGATAATTGAAGTCATAAAATGTATTTAAACTCTTTGTCACAGCTCCTCCTGCTGAACAGTGGCTCCATTAGTATCGGTCTCTGAGTTTCTAGAAAACCACATTCCCATGGTCTCAGCTGAGAGGGTGAACTCAAATCAACTCCCTTCAACACTCCAAACCCCCCGCCCATGCCACTCACTAAGCTAATCAGTGGAGAGCATTCTGTTGAAAAATAGCATTCTGTTAGGGGAAGATTTAATTTGATATAATGTTGTTTGAGTTTGAGGAACAGTGCTCTGTATGTGTAAATCATTGTCATTTGGAGAGGTAGGGGATGTAAAATATGTAGTTTAGTCTGATGAGCTTATATACCTCTCCTCTCCCCCACCCTGACCCACCAGAGGCAGTGACAGCATCACTATCTGTGGGTAGAACAGAACCAGAGGCTGAACATCAGGTGACTGGAGTCATAGCAGAGTAATGCTCACAGATCTGGGACATCTCAGAGCACTCCAGGACAGTGTGCACGGGACAGTGTGCACGGGAACGTGTGCACGGGCCATCTGTGCAGGAATGAACACCAATCAACTGAAGCCAAACCAACAAACTGATACAAAAAAAAATGTTTTTACTACAGAATCAAGTGAAACCTGTAAATGTAATGACAAGGGGCCTCTGAAGAGCTGGCCCTGTTTGAGGGGACGGACAAACAAGCAATTTTACAGAACCACAGCAGCAACACATGTCCCAGAGTAGGATGGAATCAGAACACCATAACAACAGTCTAATCTCTCTCTCTGTGTGTGTGCCACTCTATATGTTTCATTCAGCGGCCCTATGCGGACCACTGTGAGGTTACACTGATGTTACACGAGTGGTCAGAACATTACGTGAGTGGTCAGAACATTACGTGAGTGGTCAGAACATTACGTGAGTGGTCTGAACATTACGTGAGTGGTCAGAACATTACGTGAGTGGTCAGAACAGTACGTGAGTGGTCAGAACATTACGCGAGTGGTCAGAACATTACGTGAGTGGTCAGAACATTACGCGAGTGGTCAGAACATTACGTGAGTGGTCAGAACATTACGTGAGTGGTCAGAACATTACGTGAGTGGTCAGAACATTACGTGAGTGGTCTGAACACTGCTTGTCCTATCTGGCACAAATTGAATCTTGTGAAACAGCCACACTTTAAGTCACTTACAGTGAAGGTCTGCTGAAATGAGAGGGATGGGTTGTTGTTAGGTAGAGCAGGGGAAACTGGGGCTTCGGTTAGTGTTTACAATTTACATACATCTTCCTTTAAATATATATGGCCACTGTTTCACATATGCCTCTGTATCTACCTGGTTGAATACATGTTATGCATTCAAATGGTGAAACTTGTGTACATGTTACAGAACAGGAGTACACAAGACACATGCTCCTCCACCCCACTTGTGACACAAAGACATGTACTGTATGGGACTCCAACGTATCAGTCAAACAGTATGTACACACACACACAAACGTACACACACACAATGGAGGAGAGAGAGAGAAGAGCAGTGTTCTGCTGGGATGACATTTCACTCAATAATCTGATGACCTTTTATGATAATATTTAATTTGATCAAACACTCCTTTCCTCCGGGGAGACTTAGAGATAGATGAAAGCCTGGGTGGCAGACACATGGACACGAGAGGAGGCTATAAGTGTTGTTCCTGCCAGTCCCTCAGTGCGTCAGACTCTGTAAAACACAAGACCAGTGTTCTGATTGGATACAGGAAGTTATGCTGTTATGAAAGCTGCAATGCACCGTCAGGTGGATATCTATTCTTTACCCATTCTGGGGAATTTAGAAAATGTGTAATGATCATGGTCAACAGTTAATGCAAGACCCAAGTTAAATTAAAGTATATGTCATCACACACATGATAATTACACACAGGATAATTATAAACATGATAATTACACAACAATCCTAAAGTGGATGGAATCTAATAGCAGCCTATTGGAGAGCTGTATGGGGATGGTGTGAATGTTGCAATGGATAGAAGAAAATAAGAGTAGAAAGGTGGAAACAAGACAAGACGTTGTCGGGGGGGGTCAGTCCAGCATCCAATCATCACTCGTCAAGTTACCTCAGCGTGGTATCTGTATCCCAGGTTGCCATGGCGATGCGGTTGCTATGAGATCAATCCATCTGTAGATCACATAGTGGCTGGCTGAAATCGGACTCGGTTCTCTGCTCAAAAAGGACTCAGTTGCACTCAGTTAAAACTCCTAGCTTTTACACTCTGGCTTGTCACTGAAATCCTATCACAAAGATTTAGAAAATACATATCTTTCTAAAGGTAGAATCGATAGCCTTAATAGGAGATCATGCTCATGCTGCAATGAGAAAGAACTAATGACTGATTCTCCATAAGCATTAATCTTAGTGGAGAGTGTGTTGAATATAATATGGACTGTTATAGTTCCCCTAACCACAGCTGCTCCCCTCACCCTCTGAGTCATAATCAATGAGATCAGTGAATAACTCCAGTATAGGACTACTCTAAACAGTTTCCGGGTTAAAAAAATCAATAGGACGTGATTTGACAACAGCATTAGTCATACCAACATAAACAATGAGGTCAGACTGCATTGCATAGCTAGTTATAATTAGCTACCTTTCACTGCACAACTAAGGCCTGTCTGTCAGTCATGTCTAGATGGGATGCAGCTTTTGTCAAATTTGACGTGAAAATTTGATTTGTTTAGCATTTTCGCACCTTTTAGCTTTATTCTCCTAACCTGCTACGTTAAATCTCCTAACCTGCTGCATAAATTATTTTAAACCTGCTACAAAAAGTCAATTTTTACAAAAGCTGTAGCCCTTCTAGACAATACCTTGCCTGTCTGGCCAACTCCAAGTGCCTCTTGCCACCCAACATAGACTGTCCCTCCCCCTTCCCCTCTCTCTAACCCCTTCCCTGCATATCCCAGGGACTCTCATGCGCAACACCATATGACGCATGGCCCAGTACCTCTGACGTGGGGCAGTGGCAGAGCCCTGGCTGCCAATATACAGTACACTCAACTTCCTAATACCACCAATCAGCTTATTTCCCCTGTGACCTCAGATACCTGAACTTCTGGTTGATTTCTCTCCTCCATCTGCACTTCCTCTACCAGTGTCCTGGATTATCATTATCCTTCTCATCTCCCATGGGAACTGGCCTTGAACCCGCATAGAGAGAGAGAGAGCACATATTACAGACAATATGGATGGTGTGTGTGTGTGTGTAGGCTTTGTGTTACACATGGGTCTGTTGAGGGTCTCTATAAATAGTCTCATGTTACATGGATGTTAGAGCCTTGGACAGGGAGATATCAATCACAGCAACAGCTGTTGGCAGAGTCTACAGTTTAAAAAATATATATATATATTTTACCTTTATTTAACTAGGCAAGTCAGTTAAGAACAAATTCTTATTTTCAATGACGGCCTAGTGGTTAACTGCCTGTTCAGGGGCAGAACGACAGATTTGTACCTTGTCTGCTCGGGGGTTTGAACTTGCAACCTTCTGGTTACTAGTCCAACGCTCTAACCACTAGGCTACCCTGCCACCCCAACCTCCTTCAGATTCAGGTGGGATGGTGACTAGCTGCATTATGCTAGAAAACTTCATTCACTTTACTGAAAAAGTCAATAGGTATGTGTGGTACGGTACAATACTACATTATACTACATTATAATAATTTGTCACAACAGAAACTGGTACCGACATACACCGGATATTGGAAACTACAGAAATTGAACACAACATAAATTGGATACACACACTAACAGACACACACAGGGTCAGGGGTCAAAGGTGATGGTGGGCCCCAGTGCAGAGCCCCTGGTCCTGGTTCCAAACTGGGAAATGGGAAGCACACATACCTATTGACTTTTTCAGTAAAGTGAATGAAGTTTTCTAGCATAATGCAGCTAGTCACCATCCCACCTGAATCTGAAGGAGGTTGGTGTCAGAAGTGGGATTGTGAGTGGAATAAGGAAGGAGGCATAGGAGTCAGGTCTCCATTATGCAGGAACTGTGTGTGTCTGGTTGGCTTTTCTCTTCAGAGTTTCAGCCACAGAGGTGTGATAACGCTAAGGATCAATCAGAGGATATCACAAAATCAATATGAAAGTTACAGTCTGTTCCAATAGCTCATCATGGACCCTGTAACCTTCCCCTGTCTGGTGTTTATGATATAACTCTGACTCACAGTTGAACATCTGAATCTCTCCCTGCCGCCAGAGGTTACACTCAGCCCCCCTGATGTTATGTGGCCACCTTTAGCCTGCATCCCCCCCAGGAGTGAGCTGGAGAGATCCCTTGTTGCAACATTAATTAGCAGGATATGTTCTGTACAACACAGAACAAACACCCTCGGATTGTCAGGTATAATATATTTTTTATATTTTCAAAATAAAACAACACTTGTTTTAGGCTGTTCATAAATTATATACATTTAATTACAGAGATAAAACCAAAATGAATTGCATTGAATACTGTACTTCTAAGAGCAACAAGTGATTAAAATCAGTTTTATGTGAGTGTGGCGAAATAGTAATTAATCCATTCTCTTTATTTAGCACATCAAAGACATTCATTATGGCAGATTTGTCAAGTTCATGATCTGCTCAAACAGCAGAACAATGAAGCAGTTTTTTCTGTTTAAATGTTCTGATGGTATTTCATTAAAAATGGCGTGCCGAATTTAACTTTAAAAAGTGTATTATTATACTGTATTTTACACTAATTCTACCAATAGTGTGATTATGTTGTGCAGTTGGACTGTAAAACATGTGATCAGATGTCTCTACTGTCATGACTGTCCTGAGAGGATCAGAATGGGTCAGATCAGCTTGGCAATGGATGACAGTAACCAGACCCTCTCTCACACACAGATGGGGGGAGAAGGGAGCTGATGTGGGGTTGACAGCTCACACCCTGTTATAAATCTAGGTGAAAGATATAGGGTCTCCCTCTCCAGTATTAACCAAAGGAATGTTCTTTGTTAACATACCTTTCCTGCTGAAACTAACATGTTTAAAAAGTGAATACTGGAACAATATTTCTAACATAAGAATGTGGGGAATGGTCAGAAGTGATCTAAAGAATAATAACTTCATATGTTTTTTTTGTGATGTCATTAAAAAGGTTATAAAGGAAATACTGTAACTTGACAAATATACCCACTACATGTACGAAGTCTCCATCCTCTATGTTGTATATTAAATATGAAAAAAATGATAAGTATTTTTGTTAAGATAGGAATGTGATTTTAAGAGCCATGAGATCATTTGTCTCCTATAAACTTTGTATAGTAAGTAGCCATGCCCCGAGTGAGTTCAGAGAGCATGTCAGCCTGACGGAACCATCCCTTTCTACCAGAGTGCACAAAAGGATTTAAATTAACTTTGAACCTCAACACAAGGTGAAGAAAATAAACTCACCTCCCAGACCAGGAAAGATGGGGAGCTGCAGCCCATGTCTAAAGTGGTTTGAACTCTGAATATCAACACGAGGAAGAGGCAAGAAGCCCCAAATTCCTAATGAGTTAATTGTTACATGATTAATTTAAATCTGGTAACAATTAAACATAGTTAGTTGATTCGATAAATAACAGTCATCAGATAAATGAAAGTAAAGTAAACTTTTTACTTACAAAGGCCCATCGTTCCCCAGGGACCATAGCCAACGACGACTTCTCTCCATCCACTCTGTTCCCCAGGGACCATAGCCATGGACGACTTCTCTCCATCCACTCTGTTCCCCAGGGACCATAGCCAACGACGACTTCTCTCCATCCACTCTGTTCCCCAGGGACCATAGCCAACGACGACTTCTCTCCATCGCACTCTGTTCCCCAGGGACCATAGCCAACGACGACTTCTCTCCATCGCACTCTGTTCCCCAGGGACCATAGCCAACGACGACTTCTCTCCATCGCACTCTGTTCCCCAGGGACCATAGCCAACGACGACTTCTCTCCATCCACTCTGTTCCCCAGGGACCATAGCCATGGACGACTTCTCTCCATCCACTCTGTTCCCCAGGGACCATAGCCATGGATGACTTCTCTCCATCCACTCTGTTCCCCAGGGACCATAGCCAACAACGACTTCTCTCCATCCACTCTGTTCGCCAGGGACCATAGCCATGGACGACTTCTCTCCATCCACTCTGTTCGCCAGGGACCATAGCCAACGACGACTTATCTCCATCCACTCTGTTCCCCAGGGACCATAGCCAACGACGACTTCTCTCCATCCACTCTGTTCCCCAGGGACCATAGCCAACGACAACTTCTCTCCATCCACTCTGTTCCCCAGGGACCATAGCCAACGACGACTTCTCTCCATCCACTCTGTTCCCCAGGGACCATAGCCAACGACGACTTCTCTCCATCCACTCTGTTCCCCAGGGACCATAGCCATGGACGACTTCTCTCCATCCACTCTGTTCCCCAGGGACCATAGCCAACGACGACTTCTCTCCATCGCACTCTGTTCCCCAGGGACCATATGGTATTGACGACTTCTCTCCATCCACTCTGTTCCCCAGGGACCATAGCCATGGACGACTTCTCTCCATCGCACTCTGTTCCCCAGGGACCATAGCCATGGACGACTTCTCTCCATCCACTCTGTTCCCCAGGGACCATAGCCAACGACGACTTCTCTCCATCCACTCTGTTCCCCAGGGACCATAGCCAACGACAACTTCTCTCCATCCACTCTGTTCCCCAGGGACCATAACCATCGACGACTTCTCTCCATCCACTCTGTTCCCCAGGGACCATAACCATTGACGACTTCTCTCCATCGCACTCTGTTCCCCAGGGACCATAGGGCATTGATGACTCTTCATCACACTCTGTTCTGGGTTGTCTGCTCAATCTCATTCCACCCCATGCCAGATCTTTTGGTGTCTGCAATAAAATGCCATTGATATCAAATTGATAATTAGCTCATTATCATGTCAGAAATATATTTGTCAATGCACCTTTGATCTGGTGTATTTGGCTGTTATAAATACATATTAGTACACATCATTCTTCTCACTCAAATGTACACATTCTCCATCCAAGCAGAGACATACCTGATTCTACAAATCAACTAATCATATTCTCTAATCAAGGCTTTCATTAGTAGAATCCCTGTGTTACAGCTTGGCTGAAGATGAAAAAAGCCTGGACGCACACACACGCACTGGCAGGGTAAGATTGTCTACTCCTGTTCCTGACTGTCAGAGTGTGGTCTTGGCTACCTGTGGTTTTCCAGTGTGGTCTGAATGTACCTTTGGCCCAAATACAGTACAGCTGCAGCCAGACACACAATAACCTATCCATTAGACTCTCACACAGAGAGGGTGTTGTTGTTCCCATTTGACTCTGGTAAACAATAGCATAGTCCCCCTGTGTGTGTGTGTGTGTGTGTGTGTGTGTGTGTGTGTGTGTTGCTTCAGACGGTGACAGCGGGAGTGTGTCCTGGTGTAACTCTGTGGTATCCTGACAGTCATCCGTCCCAGCTTCCCTGTTGATTGGATTACTGCTGAGGAGACCGACCCAGCTTTATCCCCTTGACACACACACACACAGCCCTGCCTGTCCCTTATCAACTGAACTGAGATCACGGCGGCGCTCATCCTCTCACCTCTCCTTACCTCAGATGAACTCTCAGCACCCCCCACCCGCCAAGCTCCCTTTCCAGCACAAAATACAGCTCTCCTCCCCTCCTCCCCTCCTCCTCTCTCCTCTTCAGACAATTGGATCTTGGTTGCTAACTCTCAGCTCGCCTGGACTGATTGCTCTTCTAACACTGTCTGCCCCTTGTCTTCTAAATATATCATATTTATCCAACTTTTCTTCTCCTACACTTTTAGAAAAAAGGTTTCCAAAAGGGTTCTTCGTCTGTCCCCATAGGAGAACCCTATTTAGTTCCAGGTAGAACCCTTTTGGGTTGCATGTAAAACGCTCTGAAAAAAGGGTTCTTCGTCTGTCCCCATAGGAGAACCCTTTTTAGTTCCAGGTAGAACCCTTTTGAGTACCATGTAAAACGCTCTGAAAAAAGGGTTCTTCGTCTTTCCCCTTTGGAGAACCCTATTTAGTTCCAGGTAGAACCCTTTTGGGTTCCATGTAAAACGCTCTGAAAAAAGGGTTCGGCGTGAAACCCAAAAGGGTTTTTACCTGGAACCAAAACGGGTTCATCAAAGGGTTCTCCTATGGGGACAATTGCAGAACCCTTTATGGTTCTAGTAGCACCTTTTTTTCCTAAGAGTGTAGCAACCATGGCTAGGTTCCAATATCCACACTATCATACCGTTTAGAAAGCATGCCCAAGACATACCTTCATTCTAAGTGGTATGTTAGTGCAGATATCAGAACAGGGCCAATGTCTATAGTATACTAAGGGCATCTATTTCCTGGAAAATCAGGGTGTCCTCCTAACACGGAACACACTGTGAAATCTCATAATGGGGCAAAGGCGGAAATCGGAATCAATCTTTAAGATGGTTCCTGGGCAAGAGCCAGAAAATATCCACCAATCACAGAAGTGCTCTCTGCTCCTGGAAGACACACAAGAGCCAATCAAGATAGCAGAATTCCTGGAAGTTGCATCTTCTATTAAGAAGCAAGAGGATTCCAATTAAAAACAACATACCCACTGGGCACAGACATTAGTTCAACATCTGGTTTTGATTTATATTTGGCTGAGTTGACAATATTTCACCATGTCTTTGGATTTAGGTTTGGGGGGAAAAGACGGAATGCCCTGACGTTGGTGACTTTTTGCAAATCTGATCAGTTTACCACATTGATTCAACGTCAACATATAGATTTTTTGGGGTTGAAATTACGTGGACAACATTCTGATTCAACCAATTTTTTCCCTAGTGGGTGGTCACTAAAACTGTACTTCGGCAAAGTTATGCCCTATTACTTTGTAATTACAATGTACAAAGTCACAGAGCAGTTATAGACATTGAGCCTGTTGTAATACTACAGAAATGTATATCTTCCTTTCTTGGATAGTTAGGGAGCTAACAAAATTAGGTAGCCAAGATGCCACGACATTCATTAATCCAGTCGGCTCAGATCAATAAATATTTCCCAGTGAACATTTCCAGGGAAATTAGGATGTAACAGGGTTCTTCCTGGGAAGGAGAGGAGGACCAAAACACAGCGTGGTTGAAATTCAGTTTATTTTTAATAAGAAAACTATACATGAATAAACTACAAAAACAACAAGCGTGTAAACCCGAAACAGTCCCGTGTGGAACAAACACTGACACAGGAGACAATCACCCACAAAACCCAACACCAAACAGGCTACCTAAATATGGTTCCCAATCAGAGACAATGACTAACACCTGCCTCTGATTGAGAACCATATCAGGCCAAACACAGAAACAGACAAACTAGACACACAACATAGAATGCCCACTCAGATCACACCCTGACCAAACAAAACATAGAAACATACAAAGCAAACTATGGGTCAGGGTGTGACATAGGAGGAAATGATCCAGTCTATTTTCAAGAACTAGACTAGAATATTGCTGAGCCATCGTTTTTCTTTTCAGGGCTAAGTGGCACTCTTTCTGAAGGGAAAAGGCAAGGTGCAAAAAGTCCAGCCTATCGCGGACAGCTTTTTGTCTAGGGTGAACATTGAGTTCATAGAGAACATCCAAACACCTAACGGCAGATTGACAAACCAGCTAACTGTGCCAGCGACTCCAATCCCCATCTGTCTGCTTTCCATCCATTTTCCATTCCTTGTGTGGCCGATTAGTAGCTATGTAACCCTCTCTTCAGGACAGAACATCCCCAACACCAGTTCTATATATTTATCTGGTAAAAACCTGTTAGGAGTTACTACAATCTCTCTAAGATACTAAATCAGGGGTGGGAAAACATTTCGGCTCAAGGGCCACACGGGGATTTTGAAATTCAAAGGAGGGCTGCGTTTTTGGGGGGACCAATTGTTTGTTAAAATCAATTTGCGGGGACCTCCCGAGTGGCGCAGCGGTCTAATGCACTGCATCGCGATCCCAGGCTCTGTCACAGATGGCCATGACTGGGAGGCCCATGAGGCGGCGCACAATTGGCCCAGCATTGTCCAAGTTAGGAGAGTGTTTGGCAGGCCGAGATTTCCTTGTCCCATCATGCTCTAGCGACCCCTGTGGTGGGCCAGGTGCAGGTACGCTGACACGGTCGCCAGGTGTACTGTGTTTCCTCCGACACATTGGTGCGGCTGGCTTCCGGGTTAAGCGGCCATTGTGTCAAGAAGCAGTGCGGCTTGGCTGGGTCATGTTTCAGAGGACGCACGGCTCTTGACTTTCACCTACGGGAGTTGCATCGATGGAACAAGACTAACTACCGATTGGATATCACGAAATTGGGGAGAAAAAAATATCTCAATGGCTGGATTTGTATGTCTCACGGGCAGGATTTGAAGTGCCTTGTGGGCCGGATACGGCCCGTGAGCCGTACTTTGCCCCCCCTTGTGCTAAATGCATACTGTAGCTGACAGAAATGTTTGTTTCTGTTTAATGCACTTATTTGTTAAAGGCATAGTTAATTGAAATACAGTAGGCTACTGATGTCTGAGTCTCAATAACCCGTTGAAGCATGTTTCTGAATGTTCAGCCTATTTTATTCAAGATGGAGACAAAGAAGCTTTGGTAAAGTGTGACGGACTCCAGTATCTTCAGCGAACATCTTGTGTTATGGTTCTAGGCTGGACCAAAAGCACACAGGGTAAAAACAGCCAGCCAGTCTCAAGGTTTTTTTCTTTTTGTGCCCCTTGGACAGGGTGAGAAAGGGACATTGGCTCGACTCCACCCGCTCTGTAGACGCCACTCATATTAAGTCAATGCTGGGCACTCAATTCAATTCAATTCAATTCAAGGGCTTTATTGGCATGGGAAACGTGTTAACATTGCCAAAGCAAGTGAGGTAGATAATATATAAAGTGAATATATAAAGTGAAATAAACAATAAAAATTAACAGTAAACATTACACAAACAGAAGTTTCAAAACAATAAAGACATTACAAATGTCATATTATATATATACAGTGTTTTAACAATGTACAAATGGTTAAAGGACACAAGATAAAATAAATAAGCATAAATATGGGTTGTATTTACAATGGTGTTTGTTCTTCACTGGTTGCCCTTTTCTCGTGGCAACAGGTCACAAATCTTGCTGCTGTGATGGCACACTGTGGAATTTCACCCAGTAGATATGGGAGTTTATCAAAATTGGATTTGTTTTCGAATTCTTTGTGGATCTGTGTAATCTGAGGGAAATATGTCTCTCTAATATGGTCATACATTGGGCAGGAGGTTAGGAAGTGCAGCTCAGTTTCCACCTCATTTTGTGGTTAGTGAGCACATAGCCTGTCTTCTCTTGAGAGCCATGTCTGCCTATGGCAGCCTTTCTCAATAGCAAGGCTATGCTCATTGAGTCTGTACATAGTCAAAGCTTTCTTTAATTTTGGGTCAGTCACAGTGTTCAGGTATTCTGCCGCTGTGTACTCTCTGTTTAGGGCCAAATAGCATTCTAGTTTGCTCTGTTTTTTTGTTAATTCTTTCCAATGTGTCAAGTAATTATCTTTTTGTTTTCTCATGATTTGGTTGGGTCTAATTGTGCTGCTGTCCTGCGGCTCTGTAGGGTGTGTTTGTGTACTCTCCTGCTCTCTTTTGCTAGGTTTCACCATCTCTCTCTTTTCCTCCCTCCTTGTTTGTTTATCTTCCTCCTCTCGCTTTCCCCCCTCCCCCCCTTACTTAATTTCTGCATCACTCTCCCCCTTCTCAGGGTCAATTTAACTTGAAGCGTGTTTTAATGAAGATGGAGCCGACATAACCTCTGAGCTGAGTGAAGCACAGGCCCTTGCTCCTGCACCAGCAGAGACTTTTGCGGGCTAACTTTTATGTTCTCTGACAAATGTGGTTAATTATTCAAGTAGAAGAGCAGCACAGGGTGATGTAGAGTATCCCAAACTAGGTATGTCGATTAAAGCCACTCATTTACACACTCGCTCTTTCCCCTCTCTTCATATCTTTCTTTTGCTCTACATCTTTTTTTCGCCATCCTTTTCCCTGTTTTTCTCTCCCTCTCCGGGTAGATCGATTCGCGCTACCTTGATCAGTGTCATAACTCCACACCTCTCCCTTGCTCTTTTCCTCACTCTCCCACTTTCTCTCCTTCTCACTCTCTCTTTTTCCACCCCCCCCCCCCCCCCTCTCCTCCCGTCTGTCTGTCTGTCTGCCTCCCCCCTCTCCTCCCGTCTGTCTGTCTGTCTGCCTCTCACCCTCCCTGGCCCTGCCTGCTGCCACACCACTCCAGTCAGTCTGCTGACCACAGAGAGAGCTGTTTTGGTGGTGAGTGAGTCGCATGGTCCCATGACTAAGGGACCAGAAAGAAAATAGGTCAGGGAAAACAAACGTATCCCTCTCTATGAAGCAGCACAGCGGAAGGCCTGATCTCTTTATGATGGAATCACACGCTGCTTCTATACTGAGTTCTGGCACTACAGGAGAGAGATGCGGGAAGGACACAGGTAGGGAGAGAGTGTTTGTGCAAGAGAGAAATACAGTGAGAGAGAGATACATAAAGACAGGTACATGAAGAGAGAGAGACAAAGACAGAGAAATTAAGGGAGTCACATTAAAGCTGCTCCAGACCCCCAGGGCAGTGTGAGTCAGTTTCCTGGTCCTCAGTAGCTCTTTCCTGGGTAGCTGACCCCCCCATCTTCTCTCCGTCTCCAGTTCATCCACAAGCTGCTGGAGAGGGGTGCTGAGTCATGTAGAGATGGGAAGGAACACACACACAGACATTGTTGAATGTTTTTTCTAAAATATGATTGGACGGAATCTCAATGGGGTCCCTTAAAAGTTCCGAGCCGTGTTTCCATGGCAATAGTAGCTGACACCATCCTGTCGTGACACGATGTTTTTGGATACAGAGACCTCGGGTAGCGGCGCAGCAGCGAGATTTAACACTGGAGATAGAGGGGCTTTGCAGGACAACAGGCACACAACTAGTATATCCTCTCTGAAACTCTCTGGTAGCAAGGCACTTTGGCTGTACGTAAAAACATTAAACAAACTCAACGACCTCATCTGAGAGACAGAAAGCTAGAAAGAGCGAGGGAGAAAAGAGGGAGGGTAACCACAGGAGAGGGGGAGAGGGGGAGAGGAGAGAGAGAGAGAGAGAGAGAGAGAGAGAGAAAGAGGAAGCCAGAGAGAGAGAGAGAGAGAGCGAGAGAGAGAGAGAGAGAGAGAGAAAGAGGAAGCCAGAGAGAGAGAGAGAGAGAGCGAGAGAGAGAGAGAGAGAGAGAGAGAGAGAGAGAGAGAGAGAGAAAGAGGAAGCCAGAGAGAGAGCGAGAGAGAAAAATACTCACTTTGACAACCAACCGTTGACGTATTTTCTACGTCTCAGATTCCTTAAAGAGAACATTTGTTTTGGGATAAATGGCAAGCAGTGTCGATAAAGCTAATTATTTGTTTTTAAGAAACCCCTCCAAAGGGTCAAATGCGGACACTCTTTTCACTTACATAAAGGAATGATTATGACACAGACTGAGGTTAGCCTGTGGCTAATGTTGTTCTAACTGGGAGTGATCCACACTGTCTATTACAACACAATATGTAAGTATATTCTAACTAGGTTATCAACTAAATTAAGAATTACTGCATGTATCATCATCATAAACGCCATTACCATCACAATAGTCATTATTATCATCCTGATAAGGATCATGGTGTTGAATGAGCATATTCATTATAGACATGATTCCCTGAGCGGCTGAGCGTGTCGGTCCGTTGGATGGATGGATGGTGTGCGACCAGAGCAGGGCTCAGCAGGGGTACTAAACACAGAAGGGTGTGCCTAGGTGAGCCATGTCTGTTCTCTAAGTCGCTGGAGAACTGCATGACCCTGGAACAACCTATTAACAGTCAGGGGCTGGCACTGTTTGGCCAATTGCCCCACTACACCACCATCTAGACAGCACAGCCCAGAATTACACTTACCTCATCTACGGGTACGTCCCAAATGGCACCGAATTCCCTATATAGCACACTCCTTTTAACCAGAGCCCTATGGACCCTGGTCAAAGACAGTGCACTAAATAGCGAATGTGCCAATTGGGATATAGCCCAGGAAGCCTATATTGGTAGATAACAACTAATAAAGTTAAAGGTTTGGCCTCAAAGGTTATGACTTCGTTCTGTGAGGCTCTGGTCCAATATCCACACTAGAATCATTGTCAGGTGGCATCACTCATGCGTGAGGTTCATCCTTCAGTGCAGGCAGAATCTGACGTAAGACAATGCACTAGAACACCATTTAAGAGGTAATATATTTGGCATACATTAAGACTTGGTATGCTATGGATATTGGGACGTAGCCTGTGAGGTTCATTTCAACAGAGAAACTCTGGGCCTGCACAAGGCCTTCCTGCAAAATTAAGTTTCATATTTGATTAGAATTTCCTCTTAATGTCTTCTGTTGGATCACATATCTAACATACTGTATATAACATAACCCAACATGAAATAGGCCAGAATTCAATCCGATCAAGCTTGTAGACAACACGAAGTTCAAACACAAAGTAATCTGTCGCTAAACCATCAATACATGCTAAAATCACCCATATAGCTTATTGCTCAATTGCAGCCACCAATTTACCGCTCCCTAAAGCGAATGTCGGGGAACATTTTTTGTCCTGATTGCTGTCCATATTGGTGTCTCAGGGGGAGTTGGGATATGCAAAACATTTACAATTCACATCACTGACATTTTCAACCTCTCCCTGACCGAGTCTGTAACACCAACATGTTTCAAGCAGACCATCATAGTCCCTGTGCCCAAGAAAGCGAAAGTAACCTGCCTAAATGACTTACGCCCTGTAGCACTCACGTCTGTAGCCATGAAGTGCTTTGAAAGGCTGGGCATGGCTCATATCAACACCATCATCCCAGAAACCCTACACCCAGTACAATTCGCATAACATCCCAACAGATCCACAGACACAATCTCTGTTGCACTCTATACTGCCCTTTCCCACCCAGACAAAACGAACAACTATGTGAGAATGATGTTCACTGACTACAGCTCAACATCATAGTGCCCACTAAGCTCATCACTAAGCTAAGGACCCTGGGACTAAACACCTACCTTTGCAACTGGATCCTGTACTTCCTGACGGGCTGCCCCCAGGTGGTGAGGGTAGGAAGCAACACATCTGCCACGTTGATCCTCAACACAGGGGCCCCTCAGGGGTGCGTGATTAGTCACCTCCTGTACTCCCCGTTCATCCACGACTGCGTGGCCAAGCACGATTAACACCATCATTAAGTTTGCTGACGACAACAGTGGCCTGATCACCGACTACAATGAGAGAGCCTATAGGGAGGAGGTCAGAGACCTGGACAACAACCTCTCCCTCAACGTGAGCAAGACAAAAGGAGATGATCGTGGACTACAAGGAAAAAGAGGGCCAAATATGGCCCCAATCACATCAACAGGGCTGTAGTGGAGCAGGTTAAGAGCTTCAGGTTCCTTGGTGTCCACATCACCAACAAACTATCATGGTCCTTGGTGTCCACATCACCAACAAACTATCATGGTCCTTGGTGTCCACATCACCAACAAACTATCATGGTCCTTGGTGTCCACATCACCAACAAACGATCATGGTCCTTGGTGTCCACATCACCAACAAACTATCATGGTCCAAACACCAAGAAAGTAGTGAAGAGGGCACGACAACAACTATTCCCCCTCAGGAGACTGAAAAGATTTGTCATGGGTCCCCAGATCCTCAAAAGGTTCGAGAGCATCCTGACCCGGAGCATCCTCACCGGTTGCATCACCGCCTGGCATGGCAACTGCTCGGCATCCGACCACAAGGCATTACAGTGGTTGGTGAGTACGGCCCAGTACGTCACTGGGGACAAGCTTCCTGCCATCCAAGATGTTCTCTCTAGTACAGCACGACAAGCGGTACCGGAAAGCCAAGTCTATGTCCAAAAGGCTCCTTAACAGCTTCTACCCCCAAGCCATAACACTGCTGAACAATGAACAATTAATCAAATGGCCACCCGGACTATTTACATATACTTATTTATACTTATTTACATATAATTACATTGACTCGGTATCGGTGCCCCCTGTATATTTTTGTTATTTATTTATTAATAAATCATGTATTTTACGTTAAGATTATTTTGTAAATATTTTCTTAACTCTATTTTCTTAAAACTGCATTGTTGGTTAAGGGTTTGTAGGTAAGTATTTCACAGTAAGGTAAAACATGTATTTGAAGAGAAGTATTCCCCATTGTGTCAGTGAACAGATTCTGGACTAATCTCAACATTGGAGTGTTTGACATGAATTTGACCCTGGTCTGGTTCAAATGTGTAAACTAAGCACCCAGTCAGTTGGCTGTCCCATTTACGCAACAGGCAAACTAAAATGAGTACAGTGTTTCTAAGCAATGACAAGCCCCCATCTGCTCCATTGAATTAGTTTCATGCAACTGGCCTCATCTAGCAAATCTCCTCAGAATGTCTGGTTCACTATGATCGAAAGATTCCTTGTATTTGATTTCTGGTGCTGTGTGAATAAAGTGACCATTTTAAACCACAAGATGGTAGCAGACGGTTTCAATAGGATGCTCTAGTTGATACTGGGCCCCGGTTTCAATGCTTGGAAAATGCTTGTTGCTTCCTTTCGGACATCATAGTTGGTGCAACTCATTTTTTTTTTAAAGACAGGAAACCAAAGTTCCAATATACTCATTAGCACAACAGTATGCATGACAATGAGACAAAACATATGGGGGTCATACATGCTCAAAAAGTCCTACAATGCATTATGACTGCATCATAAGGTTTATTGGGTGTTCTACCTAACTTTGTTTTTTTCCGGGAAGCCCATTTCAAAACTATTAAATTGCTTTATTTTTTCCTTTTTATAAAATTATCTTCAGGATGAGAACATTTTATCAATGTAAACTTAATAAAACAAAAATCAGATTTGTAGAAAATATTTTAAATTATAAGGTCATCTTTGAAAACTAACAATTATCAAAATAAAAGCTAGAGTCAGGGAGAATCTAAAATGTACAAAAATAGGCATTAAAACCGGTTTCCATCCAACCTTAAGAGAGTAAAGTACTTTTTGTATTTTACAGCAACAACCTGGGGAAATGAATGAGCCAATTGGAAGCTGGGGATGATTAGGTGGCCATGATGGTATGAGGGACATATTGGGAATTTATCCAGGACACCAGGGTTAACAACCCTACTCTTACAATAAGTGGCATGGGCTCTTTAGTGACCACAGAGTCAGGACAACTGTTTAATGTCCCCAACAGGTCAATGTTCCCAATCACTACCCTGCAGCATTGGGATATTTTATTTTAGACCAGAGGAAAGGGTGCCTCCTACTGGTCATCCAAAACCACTACCAGCAGCATTTGGTCTTCCATCCAGGGATGGACCACGACCAACCTTGCTTAGCTTCAGAGGTAAACCAGCAGTGGGATATGCTGCTGTCAAAAATGCATGTGGGATAAAAAAAATAAATCATGACAGGCCTGGTGGAATAATTACATTTTTCGTTAAACTTTTCAAATGTCGACAAAACTAAATACGCTGTGTCGGTAAAATTAGGTGAGAAATGTCAGTGGAAACACTTATGTGCAAATATTGATATAATAACCATCATATCTAAGTAAACCTCCCACTGCGACATGTCAGGAAAGCATGCAGTTTATTAGGTAAATGAGAATTTAACCGAAAAGGGTATTTTTATGTGAACTATGTCATCACACACAGCCTTTTATCTGGTGAGAAAATGCACTTTAAAAAAAGTGTATATTTTAAAATATTAATGTTAAAAATCTGTCACCAATTGGATGGAAACCTAGCTATTCAGGAGTATTTGTCATGGCATGTGGCCCCCATTGATTGTGTTTGTTTGTGTCACAGATGGCATAATTAATGCCAGCAGCATACCACTGCTGGCTTGCTTCTGAAGCTAAGCAAGGTTGGTACTGGTCAGTTCCTGGATGGGAGACCAGATGCTGCTGGAAGTGGTGTTGGAGGGCCAGTAGGAGGCACTCTTTCCTCAGGTTGAAAAAAAAACCCCAATGCCCAGGGCAGTGATTGGGGACACTGCCCTGTGTAGGATGCCGTCCTTCAGATGGGACATTAAACAGGTGTCCTGACTCTCTGAGGTCATTAAACATCCCATGGCATTTATCATAAGAGTAGGGGCGTTAACCCTGGTTTCCTGGCTAAATTCCCAATCTGGCCCTCAAACCATCACGGTCACCTGATAATCCCCAGTTTACAATTGGCCCATTCATCCCCCTCCTCTCCCCTGTAACTATTGCCAGGGTCATTGCGGCAAATGAGAATGTGTTCTCAGTCAACTTACCTGGTCAAATAAAATAAGCCGTGTAGAATTGAAAGAGAAAAAAAATTGCTTTAAAACTAACATATTTCCGCAAAATGTGTAGAATTCCAAGAAATTTGCCTTATAACAGTTACATTTGGTAACCAACCACATGAAACCCATTTTTATCCATAAAATAAATTATGTATTATACCTGCAGACTTGCAAAATAATATTCACAATTAGGTTCATTGTATGCTAGATATTGGAACAGTCAATAAAACAGCTCAGGCGTTAATGTAGTCAGTATTGTTTGCATAAAGCATAATTCATTTAAATGTTTGGGAGCATAATTAGTGCACAATTGTATTTTTATAGTTTACTCTCCGATAGACAGCACTGCTATAAAATGTTTTCTGGTATGAGTCAGTGTATGCCTTCTACTGTATTAAAGATGAAAAAAAACAGGCTTCTAAATGTACATATTCGCTCTGGGTGATGTGTTGTGTGGAGATATAATATTCTAGACAAAAGCAATCTCCAGATTCTGAGTGATGGAGATGAGTTGGAAACATTGATAAGTGATTTGATAAGTAATCATCCGTGTCCATGGATACAGAACTAAATAAGGATAGGGGATGTAGTTCATCAAGGAGTAGTCTCACATGGCCATCCTTCCAAATCGTGTCACAGGCTTCCAAGGGTAGTGAATGAGGAATTAGGCGGCATATCATGAAAGCACTATACCTGTTCTAGGATGAAAATATAAAAACTCACATGTTCTCTTTATTTACCATATACAGCTAGATAGATGTACACCACTGGAGAATTTGGATAAAAGCACACACAATGCAGATGTATGTAGGAACTCATCACATACTTTAAAACGCTGAAACAAAGAAAATCTTGGATTACAAATCAATTTAAAAAAATAGATCCAAATTCAAAACTGTTCTAAATGCATATAGGTCACGTGTTGACGTCTGTGCCACATCAACTGTGGTAGCTAATAACCTTTGTTTTCTGTACACAGGGGACATTCTGTACAAAATATTACATCTACCATGTAGTAGCTATAACAAAATAAAAGTACATTATATGTACAATATTAGATGAGGCCAATTATCATACAGGGTGTATACCAAAAGACACGGGCAGAATCATTCTTTTCAAAATAAACAAAACCATACAGTGCCTTCGCACTGTAAGTATTCAGAACCCTTGACTTTTCCCACAGTTACATTAGCCTTATTCTAAAATGGACAGAGAGAAAAAACTACTGAGCAATCTACACAGAACCCCACAATGACAAGAGGGAAACTAGTATTTATTTTATTTTTTTTGCCAATTTATAAAAAAAAAAAACAGAAATACCTAATTTACATAAGTATTAAGACCCTTTGCTATGAGACTAAACATTGAGCTCAGGTGCATTCTGTTTCCATTTACCATCCTTGAGATGATTCTTCAACTTGGTTGGAGTCCACCTGTGGTAAATTCAATTGACTGGAAATGATTTGGAAAGGCACATACCTGTCTATATAAGGTCCCACAGTTGGCAGTGCATGTCCGAGCAAAAACCAAGCCATGAGGTCAAAGGAATTGTCCGTAGAGCGCCGAGACAGGAGTGTCGAGGCACAGATCTGGGGAAGGGTACCAAAACATTTCTGCAGCATTGAAGTTCCCCAAGAACACAGTGGCCTCCATTCTTAGAGGAAGTTTGGAACCACCAAGATTCTTCCTAGAGCTGGCCGCTCAGCGGTCTGGGGAGAAGGGCCTTGGTCAGGGATGTGACCAAGAACCCGATGGTCACTGACAGAGCTCCAGAGTTCCTCTGTGGAGATGGAAGAACCTTCCAGAAGGACAACAATCTCTGCAGAACTACACCAATTAGACCTTTATGGTAGAGTTGCCAGAAGAAAGCCACTCCTCAGTAAAAAGGCACGGCAGCCTGCTTGGAGTTTGCCATAAAGCAACTAAAGACTCTCAGACCATGACAAAGAAGATTCTCTGCTCTGATGAAACAAAGATCAACCTCTTTGGCCAGAATACCAAGCATCTGGAGGAAACCTGGCCCCATCCCTACATGGAAGCATGGTGGTGGTGGCATCATGCTGTGGGGATGTTTTTCAGTGGCAGGGACTGGGAGACTAGTCAGGATTGAGGCAAAGATGAACAGAGAAAAGTACAGCGAGACCATTGATGAAAACCTGTTCCAGTACACTCAGGACCTCAGACTCGGGCAAAGATTCTCATTTCAGCAGGACAACGACCCTAAGCACACAGACAAAACAATGCAGGAGTGGCTTCGGGACAAGTCTCAATGGCCTTGAGTGGCCCAACTAGAGCCTGGACTTGAACCCAATCAAACATCTCTGGGGAGACCTGAATATAGCTGTGCAGAGCTTGAGAGGATCTGCAGAGAGGAATGGGAGAACCTCCCCAAATACAGGTGTGCAAGGCTGGTAGCATCATACCCAAGGAGAGTGAAGGCTGTAATCACTGCCAAAGGTGCTTCAACAAAATGTAAATGTTCTAGATAAAAAAATATATAAAATACAAAATTTGCCCAAATTTCTAAAAAACTTTCTGCTTTGTCATTATGGGGTATTGTGAGTAGACTGATAAGGGGGAAAACAACTTAATACATTTTAGAATTAGGCTGTAACGTAACAAAATGTGGATAAAGTCAAGGGGTCTGAATACTTTCCAAATGCACTGTATGTAAAATATAGAGAGCGCCACAGAGGCTACAATATTAAAGCAATTTGATGAACAGTCACAAACAGAGTCCTCTCTGCTCTCAGGACACTGGGAACAGCCAGGAATCCATTCACATTCAGTCAACTGAAATTCCAATTCTCCTCTGTGAAGCAATGAGGAACATTTGTATTTCAGATTACTTCCTTAATTGACCCAAACCCTGGTGCCATCCAGTTTTGTTTGTGCCATCTATAAAAGCACTCTATACCTCCTTTTAGTAATTTTACAGCAAAATAGTTGGGGGGTGGCATACATTTATGGTGAATGATATTCTTTAAGACAAAGAAAATAATCTAGAAAGAGACAGTGAAACGTCATGATAGTAATATATTTACAATTTGCACATTCAATCTGAACAACAGAGTTTTTGCAGGCAATGAAAAAGACCCTGCACACATCCAGAAGTAGTGTCTCACACACACAGAGCTTCTCTACAGGGATAAAGCCAGAGTGCATGTCTGTCTGGGGACTCAAACAATGGTGCATCTTAAAATGGCACACTATTTCCTATATAGTGCACTTCTTTCGATCACGGTCCATAGGGGAATAAGGTGCCATTTGGGGGACATCCTAAATGGAACAGGGCGAGGGGTAATAAGATCAGGTTGAATAAGCATCATCCTTCTCTACACGTTTTTCCGTCAGGCACAGAGGAACTGACGTAACTAAACAGACCAGACAGCACTAATTATTAATTAATTTTGGATCTTGGGTTTTTATTCTTCAAGTTTTATCAGGAAGTGCTTCCATCTTAAGTCTTTGGGGCTTACCCACTCCTCTCTAGCTTGACCACAATCATTGATCTGCTTTGTAGATTAACAAAAACAACTTGTATGCGTTTTACACTAAACATGGCCCTAAATACTCTGTGGGTAGGTGTGAGTGTCATTGTGTTTCAACATGCATCTCTCTGGTCTGTTGTGAAGCTAATGCTAAATTGAACATGGTTCTGCATTCACATAACACTGCTATTCTACTCTCAGTTTAGCCGCTTGTACAATAAAGGCACTATGAAAGGAAAGGCTTGTGATTAATTTTGACTGACTACAGACAATGATCTTATGTGACTGAACTAGGCTACTTAGTTACCAAGGTATAAAAGCAACATCAGAAAGAGGGGTCTTGGTTATGTAGAGTAGAGAGCAGTGAGGAGCAGGTATTCCTCTGTGTGTAGCCCAGTACAGCTCCTCCCACACTACAGCTCAATGGGAGTCTGTAAACACTGAACTAGAACACAGACCTCAGCTTTCACAACACTAACATGACTTGGATGTCTTGAACAATACTGATTATGAATGAAGACATGAACAGACCGACAGGGAATGGGATTGACGTGTTCACATGGACAGTAAACTCCAATGGATCCAGAAAACAATTGATGTGCTGTGCCCTCAGTCTTAGAAAACCATTAACCATTGTTCGAACCAACCAAACACACTGCAACTTATTGCCTACAATATCATACAGCTAAGAAAGGGTGGATAAGTTTTTAAAAAAGCAAGAAAAAGCAAGCGTGAGGTTGGAACCAAACTAGGTCTGTACAGACCAGCTGATGTCCAGTGGACAGAATAACCCCCCTTTCACTAAGCCAAGCACATTTAGAGCCACAACTTTATTACGTCTCTTGGCGGTCCCCAATAATTCCCCTCCCATCAAATCAATCCTAGCAGAACACAAGAAAAAGATTACGCTTATGGCAATAGCAGCAGTAACTAGGCAACAAAGAATAAACATGAGAGAGAAGGACTGTGCTTTCCTCTCTATGCTGAGAGAGGAGACTAAACTGCTTCTTCCTTCGCCCATTACGTACAGTATGCATCTATAATACATGTCTGTCTGCCAATCCTATTGCCAGTGCACATGACATCTAGAATGAGGATGAGAGAAAAACAGAAAGAACCCAACAAATTAAAACAATAACAGAAGACCTGAGAAAAATGACCACAAGGGGACAGCACTGCTTTTACAAGAGAGAGGGAGGGCAACAATGTCATGTTTGGTGGTCATGCCATACAGTCCTGTGCCATTGACATCTCTGGGCAGGGCTGTAGCGAACTGGGGAACACTTCAGAGTTGGACTGGTGGAGTTGTTTGAGCTGCAGCTTCTTTCAGCCAGGCCATTCTGTTTTGTTCTATTCTGGTCTGGACCTTGTCTGTGCTGGACTGTTCTGGGCCCCCCGGGGCTGGTCTGTCTGTCAGTATGTGGTGTCTGACTGTGTATGTGCGACTGTCTGTACGTGTGTGTGTGTGAGAGAGACTGTCTGTACGTGTGTGTGTGTGTGTGCGACTGTCTGTACGTGTGTGTGTGCGACTGTCTGTACGTGTGTACGTCTGTGTGTGCGACTGTCTGTACGTGTGTGTGTGTGTGAGAGAGAGAGAGACTGTCTGTACGTGTGTGTGTGTGTGTGTGAGAGAGAGAGAGAGAGAGCCTGTCTGTACGTCTGTGCGTGTGACTGTCTGTACGTACGTGTGTGTGTGAGAGAGAGAGACTGTCTGTACGTGTTTGTTCGTGTACGTGCGTGTGTCTTTAGTGTCCGTCGTGTGGTGTGACCATATCATTGGCCCTCCGGTGCGTCTCCAGGGCCTTGACGGTGGAGATGTCCTGAGGCAGCTCAGACTTCCTCCTGACCAGCGGACGCTCCTTACGCTCGTTCCTCTGGAGCTTTCGGGGGAGAGGGAGAACAGTTATAGAACAGTCAAACCAAAATCTACAAAGTAATAAGGAATCGTGGAGATCATCCTATGTGGATGTATTCTCCAAATAGCATGTACGAGGTTGCGCTGGCTGTTAGCCTATTCAGCGCGGTGTCCAAGCAAGCTAGATCCTCCCGTCCCTGATTGTTATTAAGGCGCCTCTAATTTGCATAAACGTCAGACTCTTTAGTCACCGACAGTTGAGGTCTGCGTTCGGGGAAGTATCACGACTGTCCGTCCCAGAGACTGATGCTTTGTGGACGAGAGTTGCCCTTTAGGGAAAAGATGCATCACTTATTCTGCTGTTATATTGCACATGCAGTGACAGAGGAAAAAAAAAACTGGTTCTTTGTTAGTTGCAATTTCCCCAGACGGACGTAAATGTTTCACCATTAAGGATCCCAGCTCAGTAGCTAAACCACATTTAATTTATCACATGCTTCGAATACAAGAGGTGTAGGTAGACCTTACCGTGAAACGCTTACTTACAAGCCTTTAAATTTATTTCTTGAACCTCATTTGTTTAAGGAAAAAAAATGAAAAAAAAAAAAAATACATCAAATATATTTAAACTATATTTAAATTAAAGTTACAATAAAATAATAACGAACCTATATAAGTTAATGTCAGGAAGTACAGGATCCAGTTGCAGAGGGAGGTGTTTAGTCCCAGGGTCCTAAGCTTAGTGGTGAGCTTTGAGGGCACTATGGTGCATCCTTGTTTCTCGCTCCTTTGATAACGAATGACTTCCAATTGTTTGATTGCTAGAAGTAGTGCCTGGTCTTATGGAGGCATTAGACTGATCACACATCCTCTTCAAGAGATGGGGGAACAGTTACACCTCCAGAGTCCATCAACCTAAACAAACCTTCTCTAGTCCTTGATAGTCCTCAGTGCTGCTAGAATTCAAATTCAGCACGTTTAACTAGGTCTCAACTTGTATACCCAACTCAGCCCAATCCATCATGTCCTAGATATGTAGTAGTCCTGTATGAAGTGTACAGTATAGTATACATTACCGTCAGCTCTCCCCCTGCCTTAGAAATGTGAGCCTGCCTATAGATATGATTCTGTCGATAAGTACATCACTCACAGCCCTCTTCCCCGACCCTGTCCCTCTCCAACCTACATTACATCCCAAATGGCACCCTATTCCCTATGTAGTGCATTACTTTGTACCAGGGCCCATAGGGCTCTGTTGAAAGTAGCGCACTATATAGGGGATATGGTGCCATTTATGACAGCCTGGGCAGTAGGCAAGGAGAGGGCTGTGAATGGCGTACTTCTACACCTACCCATGCTGCACTACTCCTGTTCCTACACGTCTGACTCCACCCCTCTTAACCCTTAGCCTACAATTTCTGCACCCCAGCGGGAATCTAATGAACATAATAATAGAAAATCCCCATCAACATCTGACTGTTGAAGCTAGAGATGTTTTTGCATGGGCAGCGTCTCAAAACACCACATCCACCGATATCACCCTCTACCTTCAGGGGCCTTTAAATTACACACAAATAGCTACATGATACTTGGTATGACCATCTTAAACAATTCCATAATGTTAGCTTAGAACACCCACCACCACCCCACCCAGGCTTAAAACTGCAACAAGGTGTGACAGGAAGCACCAGATTCTGATGCTACATTTCAAACAGCTCGGGAGACTGTGCTCTGAACCTTCACACGAACAGTCTAATTCAATGCACTGACTGCATGGAGGACGTCAGAGGAATTGCACGCTAGCCCGCCGGCCCCACCAACACACAGTACCTGTGTGGCTTCTTCCGCTATGGTCTTCTTCAAGATGTTAACATCCTCCATCATAGGTCCGTCTGTCTCCATAGGACTACCCAGGTCTGACGGGTCCACGTACACCAGGAACTAAACACACCGACAGAGAGAGGAGGGTAGGATTATAATGAGACAACAGGAAGTAAACCCAGCGGAGAGGTGAGGAACGCCCAGAACCAAAAATAATGATATAGACCTTTTTAGATCATTTGGTCAAATCCATGAGTCAGATGATTTCTGGTTGTTGAGTTCTGAGCCATAGAATACACCTGCGTATCTGGTGCTGCCTGGGCTGTTCTGTGGTGGAGGAATAGTAGCAAAACTACTGGCTCAGGTGGTAGAGCATGGTGCTTGTAACACCAGGGTTGTGGGTTTGATTCCTACAGGGGACCAGTGTGTGTGTGTGTGTGTGTGTGTTATATATATATATATATATATATACACACACACACACACACACACACACACACATCTATATATAGTGGGGAGAACAAGCATTTGATAACCTGCAAAATCGGCAGTGTTTCCTACTTACAAGGAATGTAGAGGTCTGTAATTTTTATCATAGGTACACTTCAACTGTGAGACGGAATCTAAAAAAAAATCCAGAAAATCACATTGTATGATTTTTAAGTAATTAATTTGCATTTTATTGCATGACAAGTACTTGATCACCTACCAACCAGTAAGAATTCCAGCTCTCACTGACCTGTTAGTTTTTCTTTAAGAAGCCCTCCTGTTCTCCACTCATTACCTGTATTAACTGCACCTGTTTGAACTCGTGACCTGTATAAAAGACACCTGTCCACACACAATCAAACAGACTCCAACCTCTCCCCAATGGCCAAGACCAGAGAGCTGTGTAAGGACATCAGGGATAAAATTGTAGACCTGCACAAGGCTGGGATGGGCTACAGGACAATAGGCAAGCAGCTTGGTGAGAAGGCAACAACTGTTGGCGCAATTATTAGAAAATGAAAGAATGAATGATGACGGTCAATCACCCTTGGTCTGGGGCTCCATGCAAGATCTCACTCAGTGGGCATCAATGATCATGAGGGATCAGCCCAGAACTACACGGCAGGACCCGGTCAATGACCTGAAGAGAGCTGGGACCACAGTCTCAAAGAAAACCATTAGTAACACACTACACCGTCATGGATTAAAATCCTGCAGCGCACGCAAGGTCCCCCTGCTCAAGCCAGTGCATGTCCAGGCTCGTCTGAAGTTTGCCAATTACCATCTGAATGATCCAGAGGAGGAATGGGAGAAGGTCATGTGGTCTGATGAGACAAAAATAGAGCTTTTTGGTCTAAACTCCCCTCGCCGTGTTTGGAGGAAGAAGAAGGATAAGTACAACCCCAAGAACACCATCCCAACTGTGAAGCATGGAGGTGGAAACATCATTCTTTGGGGGTGCTTTTCTGCAAAGGGGACAGGACGACTGCACCACATTGAGGGGAGGATGGATGGGGCCATGTATCGCGAGATCTTGGCCAACAACCTCCTTCCCTCAGTAAGAGCATTGATGATGGGTCGTGGCTGGGTCCTCCATCAAAACAACGACCCGAAACACACAGCCAGGGCAACTAAGGAGTGGCTCCGTAAGAAGCATCTCAAGGTCCTGGAGTGGCCTAGCCAGTGTCCAGACCTGAACCCAATAGAACATCTTTGGAGGGAGCTGAAAGTCTGTATTGCCCAGCGACAGCCCCGAAACCTGAAGGATTTGGAGAAGGTTTGTATGGAGGAGTGGGCCAAAATCCCTGCTGCAGTGTGTGCAAATCTGGTCAAGAACTACAGGAAACATATGATCTCTGTAATTGCAAACGAAGGTTTCTGTACCAAATATTAAGTTCTGCTTTTCTGATGTATCAAATACTTATGTCATGCAATAAAATGCTAATTAATTGTGATTTTCTGGATTTTTGTTTTAGATTCCGTCTCTCACAATTGAAGTGTACCTATGATAAAAATTACAGACCTCTACATGCTTTGTAAGTAGGAAAACCTGCAAAATCGGCAGTGTATTAAATACTTGTTCTCCCCACAGAATGTATGTATGTATGTATGTATGTATGTATGCATGCATGCATGTATGCACTCACTACTGTTAGTCGCTCTGGATAAAAGCATCTACTAAATGACTAAAATGTCAAATGCTTGAGAGAGCAAGAGACAACGGGGCTGGATTAAAACACACGAGGAAAGATGCTTAGAGCTCACCTGAGGGTTGGACTTGGCCAGATTTTCAATCTTCACCCACGCCTCTTCTCTCTCTTTCCACTTGGCCTTCTCTCTTCACACACACCAGGTTTAGGGAGACAGTGGAACAGAGATCAGACGACAACGGGGGAACAGATCAGACAATGACGGGATTAGGGAGACAGGGGAACAGACATCACAACGACAGGTTTAGAGAGACGGGAACAAAGATCAGACGACAGCGGAACAGTCATTTCAAGATGAAATCTGCTAAGTGGAGACAGACGTAGAATGAAACTATGTGGGTGGATGTTGCGAATGAACAGTTATGACAAAGGTTTTATTCAGTGTGTGTGTGTGTGTTTAGAGGTAAAGTAGTCTTACTTGTTCTTCTCTGTTCTGAACTGCTGTGTGCAGTCATCAAACAGCTTCTGGTTCATCTCCATGAAGAGCTTCAGGGCGTTGTATATCAGACCGTGGATCGTCCTGCACACACACATTAACCATACATATGGAACGATGTTTACTTCTCTTTCACAGGGCAGCAGCAGAGACGGAGAAAGAGTCTGCTCCATAGTGGTAGGTTAGCAGAGTGGCTCACTTGTTCCAGTGGGTCTTGGAGTTGAGGTAGAGCGAGGGGAACATGATAGGGAGGATCCTGGCAGCATTGTCACTGATCAAACTCATGATGTACTCATTGTTCCAGTAGTACAGCGCTCTCTCTGCCACCTGATACACACACAGAGAGAGGGATGCCTGGTAAGGCCACACCATAGCACAGATAACCACACACAAGCCTGGACATGCGCAACACACGCATATGCACAACACACACTGCATGAGTTCCACCAGATCAACAACACACCTGGAAGTGAGGGCTGGACACACACTTGGCCAGCTGTCTGAAGAGAGGCTCCATGACCTTGACGAACTCAGAGGGTTCGATGACGTCCAGGATTTCCTCCAGCTCATTGAGGAACATCACCTCCTTTGGACTGTGTGTCTTCGGCCAGTACTTCAACAGAGCCATCACCGTCTACAAGATTAGTCATACATTAATACTGAACTAACCAGTCCCTTTGTAAGTAGGAAAAGAGCTGAGGGTCTAACTAACCAGTCCCTCCCATGGAGCTGTGGGTCTAACTAACTAGTCACACAGAGCTGTGTGTTTTGGCCAGTACTTTAACAGAGCCATCACTGTCTATGGAGAAGATTCACACATTCACACTAAGCCAGCATTAGAGCAAAGTACTAACCTCACGCATTCCATGGGGGAATGGTGATTCTTGCCCAGCGAACAGCAAGATGTCTTACCGGTTCTGTGAGAGTGCTGTCCTTCTCTAGAAACTGCACCACGCAATAAGCCAGCTAGAAAAGACAGAAACAAAAAAGCAGATTAACTACAACCATCATGTCGACACCGCTTAATACAACTAATAAACGCTTATTACAACCTAACACACATATAGGCCTAATCAAAAGGTTTATTGTATTGCAGGCCTAAGGCTTTAACTGCACGGTCATTAACAGTAACGTGTTTGAAACCAAAGGTAGTTAGGGATAGCTACCTGTGGGTGATAGACACTAAGGGACTTGACTTTGTGTAAAGGCAGCAACACTTTCAACAGGAAAATCTTGTGCTCCTCTTTCAACGGTAAGGCAAAGCCATTGATTATGCTGCAAACAGAAGGATTTGAAGGTTGTGATCAGCAATGTAATACTTCTGATCAACACAAAACAATATAGGCACAAAAACGATTAAAGAACCACATACCTTCCTAATATTTCCAATAACTCTGCTATTCCGTTATGACGTTCTGTTTCATAAATGAACCTGGAAAGAAATGACCATGTCAAAGCAGAACAGAGCGGTTCAATAAATGGTCATTTAAACATTGGCATTCGCCATGTTGTGTCTCCCCGTTCAAAGGCCCTTAAATCTTTGGTCTTGCCCATTGAATGTCTCAACTGTCTCAAGGCTTAAACATCCTTCTTTAACCTGTCTCCTCCCCTTCATCTACACGGATTGAAATGGATTTAACAGGCGACATCAATAAGGGATCGTACTGTAGCTTTCACCTGGAATCACCTGATCGGTCTGTCATGGAAAGAGCAGGTGTTCTTAATGTTTTGTACACTCAGTGTATGACAATACAATTTCATAGTACAGTATGACCATTTACTCACTTATAGAATATGTTATTGATCTGTTTCCTGATATACGCTCTCAGGCCCAGGAACTTTCCGTAGATGCGATGCAGAGTGGTCTTTAGAAAGTCCCTTTCCCTAGGGTCTTCACTGTCAAACAGGTCTAATAGCTGTGGAGACAATGCGGCAGGTGACCTTAGATCACATGTACTTTCACACAATCTCACATCCTGTTTATTTACTTCCAGTGAGAAAGGTCCAGTGCTTAGCTACCTGCATTACAAATTTCTGGTCGATATACTTCTTGGCCACATTTGGTTGAAAGTCTGGAGACTCCAGAAACCGGAGGAAGAACTCGTAGACGAGCTGGAGAAAGAGCAGAGGTGTACACATGAGTGGTATGTAACGGTGCGCATGTTCATTTGCTTGTTTGTGTGACTGTGTGCGGTGCGCACGACCGTGGAGTGTGCGGTGCGCGCAACTGCAAGTGTGTTGCGACACCGTGCGGTACGTGGTGTGCTTGGCTGTGCGGTATGCGGTGCATGACTGTGCGGTATGCGTGACTGTGCGTGTTTACCTGGAGGTGTGGCCACGCGGCCTCTAGAGTGGGCTCATCCTCCTCTGGGTCAAACTCAGCCCCTGTGGGGTTGGATGATGGAGGCAATGTCCTGAACATGTTCACTGCAAACTGAAGGACAGACAGGCAGGTCACGACACAGCACTTCATATTATTACCATAAGGGCTATTGGAAGAACTATCCTAAGCATGTGTCAATGGTTAGCCAACTCCAGCACTTTGGAAACTGACATTTTGGGTGTCTCAAAATGAATACTACCATGCTCTGCTCACACGTCGGAGAAAACATTTCGAAGTATGCATCGCTGAAAGCTGTATACACAGAAATATGACGCAACCACATAAAAAAAGCAAAAATGATTGAAATCAATGGAAGCCATTATTTTGGGCTGAAGAGAAGAAATAAACTGACTTGAGAATGAACTGTTGCCCGTTCACATCTCTTATGTTGCCGGACTACAATATTTTATCTTGATATGTTAATAAATACAGTGTTCATTTTGGCATGTTTACCTGCCTACAATACTATGGGGTTGCACAATGGGTAAGTCAATAGGTCTAACGGGCCACAAACAATTGGAAACTAACTAGCCACGAAGAATTGACAGCTCGTCATCTAGATTGCATAACATCGGTTATCAGTCATTTTTGCCTTTTAAACTAGCTGGCTAGCTAGACTATTACGATTCACATATTCACAGCTGATCATTCCAAAGTTACGTTTATGTAGTCTTGTGTCGTCTGTATTGCCATTAGACTGGCTGGCTGGCTGCAGATCGAGTCTTATAGGCAGTAATGCGTTACAGGGCAAAGTTGTGCTGAGGTGACTGAGGCACGAACAGCTCGTCTCCCGACTCGTGTAAGTATTTGTAGCGTAGCTAGTAACAGATTATATTAATGTTTTCACCGTTTTCACGGAGTACTTGCAGGCTGTGTCGTAGCCCATGCAACCATGGTGAGTGCTAACTTAGCTAGCCCGCTAACTTGGTCAGCTTTCTAACCATGGTTCATGAGGGTTAACAACCTATGGTTACAGCACTAGCAAGTTACCTTTTACTAGTAAACAAGTATGGTCATTGTCTAGGCTAATATTTTATGTTAATGATAGTAAGTTGCAAGCTAATGCATAAAGTTAAGACAAGTGGTCTCTTGCTGAAGTTAGCTAGCTTGTTACTTTCGTTAAATGTCAGTTAGTGTTTTCACGACACCAACATTTTACTAACGAGCCCAAAGCATCACAATCACAATTGAGGATGTGCTACACCAAAAACCTGGCAGTGATACTCAATATATTATATGAATATATTCATATAGCTATGCTATTTCTACTTGCACATCTATCACTCCGGTGTTAATTTGCTAAATTATAATTACTTGCTACTATGGCCTATTTATTGCCTTACCTCACTCCATTTGCACACACTGTATATATACACTTTTTTTCTATTGTGTTATTGACTATATTTTGTTTATTCCATGTGTAACTTGTTTGTGTCGCACTGCTTTGCTTTATCTTGGCCAGGTCGCAGTTGTAAATGAGAACTTGTTCTGAACTAGCCAACCTAGTTAAATAAAAAAAATATTTAACTTCTACTCAATACAACACGTATTGATTTATCTAGACACTTCTACTCAATACAACACGTATTGATTTATCTAGACACTTCTACTCAATACAACACGTATTGAATTTTTCACACTGTATAAGGCAGTACAGGGAGAACACTGCATGAAACCCTCCCTCTTCAGTAAACAGACCCACACGCTCTCCCTCGGTCTCAAAAACACTCCCAAACATACTGCTGTCAACTTTAAAAACCTTATGCACCAAACAGAATTTAAGGAGCACCAGTAAGAGACATTTTAGGCTTCCAATAGGCCAATATGATTCAAAAAGGGTAGGATTCATTTCTCATGAGTAGCAAAGCAGACCCTTTCTTCCTGTGCCAATCAAATTTGCCTAGACCTACTGTCAAGTTAGGTTGTTAGCTAGGAAACATGACTGAACATTGTTATCAAACCGATAGAGACACGGGATTTGTTTCAAACAGCCAGCGACATGGTTTGTGAAATTATGTTTTTAGAAAGGGGAGCTCCGGTAAAATTGTTCCTTTTTTTTTAACCGTTTGAGCTAGAGACAAGCCATTTTCTTTGCTGTAAGCTGCAAGCATGCCTTTTGCAAAGCTGTGCCCTATTTGTCCTCTCTAGCACTCACAGGCTGTGTGACAGCAAACTTGCAAAGTCTACTCAGACTGGCTTGTGCTCTTGGTTATACAAGGGGTGAAATTATACAATGTATCAACTTCGCTTGCTCTGCAAGCTGTTCCAATGTATCAGAAGACTGCGTTCCCACTCGCCATCACATCCCCACTCGCCATCACATCCCCACTCGCCATCACATCCCCACTCGCCATCACATCCCCACTCGCCATCACATCCCCACTCGCCATCACATCCCCACTCGCCATCACGGCTATATATTTTGTTTTATTGATGGAGGACTAAATGCCGCAGGAAGATCAGACAAGAGATGCAGGTGAGTGATGGCTGGAAGGGGATCCAGCTGCCGGCTGGCTGTGTACAGCTGCCACATGTGATAGGCGCATGAATGTGAGGCGGACATTGTTGGACTGGCGCAAACAAGAGTCTAGATAATGTTGCTTAAACTCAACTGAATTTCTAAACAAAACGGACTATTAAGATTCCATAAACAGGAGTCAGCGGGTTCTTTAAAATTGGTAGGGACAACCAAAAACATGGTAGTATCTTATGAAACAGTACTACGGTATTCTAAAATGTTGGTATCATAAGTACCATGAGGTTTTGGTACCATGATATTACCCTGGTACCGGTATACCATGCAACACTAGTCTATGTAGATAATTTGCTTTACTGACAATATTGCAATGTAAAACCGAATCAGACGTTTAAATCTACAAATGTTTGACGTATAACGGCTGAGAGTAGTCGTGATCCAGGAAAGTCAAGCATAGATGAGCAGCCGACATGACTCAATTTACTCTAAAAAAGGTCAAAAGTAATGAAATAGCACGGGACTGCCTAGTGCCTCAAAATGTACGGACTGAGGATGGGGGTGTGGAGCAGGGTAGAAGGCATATTAAGAAACACCCTTTGTTTCATGTGTATTGTGAATACAACTAAATATAAGAGAACAGTACAGATGTCCAGCCGACCTCTTCACCCATCAGGCTGCATCTTCTTGATCATTTACATATTCATAAATTAAAAACCTTTTCAATCAACACAGCCACAGACCAGTAGAACCAGAGAGAGGAGGATGTCAGGACCTTTAAGATTACATTTATCAGACCCCCCCCACCCCCCTCAATGAGAAGCAGACATTTTTTGTTTTAACCAGCCGAAGCTTAAGCTACTCTTTTTGTTCACCTCTCCAAGCCAGCAGCATACCACCCTACATTCCAATGTGTGCTTGCCTCTGAAGCTAAGCAGGGTCGGTCCTGGTTGGTCCCTGGATGGGAGACCAGGTGCTGCTGGAAGTGTTGGCAGACCAGTAGGGGGCACTCTTCCCTGGTCTAAGGAGATCCCAATGCCCCAGGGCATTGAAGGGTACATAGGATGCAGTCTTTCGGATGGGACGTTAAATGACTCTGGTCATAAGAAAATCCCATGGCACTTATCATAAGAGTAGGTGTGTTAACCCCAGTGATAAGGCAAAATTCCCAAACTGGCCCCATTTCATCATCCACCTGATAGTTCATGTGTGGTGAGCGTTCTGGCACAAAATGGTTGCCGTGAGTGCCACACGGTGGTGGATGAGGCGAGTTTCTCTCCTTAAAGCGCTTTGAGTACCTCAGTTTGTAGAAAAGCGCTATATAATTCCCATTCATTCTCACCTTTCAGATGACGACCCCCCCACCCCCAGCAGGTTGAGTTAAAATGCACTCGACTGAATTATCAATGTAACATTTGTTTTGGGGCGCTGTAACAATAATGCACTTATCAATTGGGCGCCCCCGCAAAGAGTCACCCATCGTGGTCTATCTAACCATAAAGAACACACCCTTTAGAGTCCGCCTCGTCCACACTTTGATGTTAAAAGCATTGAACACATCAAAGTGAAAGACTCAGGAAGGGGAGAACTAAAGTAAACCAAGAGTATATTCTTATGCTGATTTGGCAGGGGCATTGCATTTTCTGCTGCACTGATCAAATAGAGGCAGGATCAGGAGAATGAAGGGACATTTGCACCTTGATCATCCTTGGTTTCTTGCTTTGATAAACATCAAAGCCTGTTTTAATTCAGACCTGGCTGGCTGGCCGGCAGGCAGGCAGCACCACGACACATCACATCCCCAGCCATGTATATCTATAACAGAGGTAGGTAAGCCCATGATGACGAAACCACAAAGGATGAGTTCAGATTTTCACACCAATCTGATTTCAGTCATATGTGGCGTAACACAGATATTGAGCCCACAGTGCTAGCCCTTGGCCGATGTCTAGCTAGGTAGACAATAGGCCTACTGCTAGCTGTACTATAGAATAACAAAGTCAGCCCCGCCTCTGACTCTGGGTAACAGATTCAAGTTCGGTGAGTGTAAAGCAGTTTCCACTCTGCAATGTCCTGGTTTCACAGAGTTCACCTGGAAGGGAATGGGACGCACCTATGCCTCAGGAACTAGAAAAGAAAACATCTAGCCTAACTAGAACTGAAATAACTTGAAGAATTTCTGCCAAAGGCACCCTCGACAAAAAACGTGAGACTGAGAAATGCGGAAACTTTGTGGTATGTGGAATATGCCATTTGAAAGCTTCTGTGACAACTTAATTGATTGAAATGGCTAATAGCTTTCATGACCACTTGATAGCAGGGTTATGAATTCACTCAAGCCAGAAAGACAGAGGCCTACACAAAATGGTTGTGTCTATGGACACTAAATGTGTTTGCAACACAAACGTCAGAGGGTCGTCTTTGGTGACCATTAAAAGCAAGTTTGAGAACAATTTGGGATGTGACAAATGTAAAAAATTTTCCTTAATGTTTAAAAACATAGAAAGAAACATCGTTAAATCAATTACAAAATTCCACATCAATTTACAATACAGAATGGTTCGATTACGTATGTATGAACAACAAGGTCTGGGCGATGAAGTTATATCTACCACATCCCTTTACAGACATATTACTGTAGATGCGTTATGTCGATAGCGACAACTGATAACTTGACAGTTTAAAAAAGTGCCACATCAAGTCTGTACCTTTTCAGACAGTGCAGTCGTGGCCAAAAGTTTTGAGAATGACAAATATTACTTTCCACAAAGTTTGCTGCTTCAGTGTCTTTAGATATTTTTGTCAGATGTTACTATGGAATACTGAAGTATAATTACAAGCATTTCATAAGTGTCAAAGGCTTTTGACAATTACATTGATGCAAAGAGTCAATATTTGCAGTGTTGACCCTTTTTCAAGACCTCTGCAATCCACCCTGGCATGCTGTCAATTAACTTCTGGGCCACATCCTGACTGACGGCAGCCCATTCTTGCATAATCAGTGCTTGGAGTTTGTCAGGATTTGTGGGTTAAAAAAATAGATGTTTTGTTCCCCGAGCCACTTAGTTATCACTTTTGCCTTATGTCAAGGTGCTCCATCATGCTGGAAAAGGCATTGTTCGTCACCAAACTGTTCCTGGATGGTTGGGAGAAGTTGCTCTCTGAGGATGTGTTGGTGCCATTCTTTATTCATGGCTGTGTTCTTAGGCAAAATTGTGAGTGAGCCCACTCCCTTGATTGAGAAGCAACCCCATACATGAATGGTCTCAGGATGCTTTACTGTTGGCATGACACAGGACTGATGGTAGCTTTTTTTTCTGGATGCCCCAAAACAATCGGAAAGGGGATTCAGAGAAAATGACTTTACCCCAGTCCTCAGCAGTCCAATCCCTGTACCTTTTGCAGAATATCAGTCTGTCCCTGAGGTTTTTCCTGGAGAGAAGTGGCTTCTTTGCTGCCCTTCTTGACACCAGGCCAACCTCCAAAAGTCTTCTCACTGTGCGTGCAGATGCACTCACACCTGCCTGCTGCCATTCCCGAGCAAGCTCTATACTGGTGGTGACCCGATCCCACAGCTGAATCAACTTTAGGAGACGGCTATGGCGCTTGCTGGACTTTCTTGGGCGCCCTGAAGCCTTCTTCACAACAATTGAACCGCTCTCCTTGAAGTTCTTGTTGATCCGATAAAAGGTCGATTTTGACAGAGGTTGACAGAGGAAGAACAATGATTCCAAGCACCACCCTCCTTTTGAAGCTTCCAGTCTGTTATTCAAACTCAATCAGCCTGACAGAGTGATCTCCAGCCTTGTCCTCATCAACACTCACACCTGTGTTAATGAGAGAATCACTGACGATGTCAGCTGGTCCTTTAGCGGCAGGGCTGAAATGCAGTGGAAATGTTTTTTGGGGATTCAGTTCCTTTGCATGGCAAAGAGGGATTTTGCAATGAATTGCAATTCATCTGATCACTCTCCATAACATTCTGGAGTATATGCAAATTTCCATCATACAAGCTGATGCAGCAGACTTTGGGAAAATTAATATTTGTGTCATTCAAAACCTTTGGCCACGACTGTAGAATTCTGCTTCAGCGTAAAAATGTTGTATTTTTTCCCTGACAACAATAGACGCTGCTGTGTTATTTATGCAGTTTAATGGTATGGTAGCTAGATGTGTCTTATACTAAAATGTATTGGTAAGTCACGGTATTTAACAAACTTTAAAAGTACTTTTTTAGGAGTGAGTAGTCTGCGAGCATGCAGCAGGCGAGCCGGCTTCGCGCAGTAGCTCGAGATTATGATTGACAGTTCTGGTTGCCTAGTGATGGAAGCAGTAATTCCTTTAAAGACAAGTAAATGTCAGTTCATCTCACCAGAGAAGGTTTCGTGTGGGCATTTAAAAAAAAATACATAGGGTAGTCTACACTAACAGACAAACATGCTGCAGCGCTTTCAAGGGGCCACATTCCATTGTCTGAAAAGCGTAATCAAAACAGGCTACTGGTATTGTGATTTCATATGAGACAAAAAAACACAGTAGGCTACACCAGTTATAATGTTAACATGGCCATTTTGAAATACTGACTATGGTTTTCAATAATGTAAAATGTATAAAAAATATATTACAATAACCACCTAAGATATGCCAAATAAAATATCTCCAACTCGGGGCTCCAACTATGCATTTGGTTTGCGAACTTGTTAGCTAAGCAGCTAGCTTGCAAGATCAAGCTGTTTTTTTTACAGCAGAGAATCAAATCGCCTCCTGGATCAAGATCCCTGCTGCTTACAATTGTTTTGTGCGAAGATAATGTATTTTTACGGTCTATATTATGGTCTGGAAACAAATGGCCCCAAAAAAAAGCCGTAGGTGCCAGAAAAGGCAAGGATATTCTATTCGCAACAGACCGAAGTCTGCACACTGCTAGCCAAGAGACAGAGCAGGCAGGCCAGCATGTGAGAGAGGCAGGAGAAGGCAGGCCAGCACGAGAGAGAGAGGCAGGCATGAGAAGGCAGGCTGGCGGTCATATGTTAAAATAATCTATAAACACAGAAAACTTAACTGTTTTTCAGTTAAGGGTATATCTGTTTAACATTACTGGTCCCAACTTCGTTTAAACGTTTTAACTTTTAAACGTTCACACCCCTAAGGACAATACATCAATGTCACCAGAGGGCCTTCTCCACTGACTAGGCCTATGTGCACCACACAATAAACAGAAGAAGAAAAACATCATGAAGGTGTAGAAGGGTTGAAAAACCAGGAACCAAAAATTAGCAACAGGTCCAAAGGAGTGAGGGAGTACTAACAAACACTTTTCTTTCCCTTTTATGTTTAAAAATGTTTTGGGACAGTGTGCACTAATAATTACGACCAAGGCATTCTTCACTGTGTCTACTGACCACGTGCACCACCTCTGGGTAGATGGGCTCTGTGATGACGTTCCTGTTGTGGGTGATGTACTCCACCATCTCGCTGAGCGCTGCCCGTTTCACCTCCTTCCATTTCAGGTCGCTCAGAGGGTCCGACAGAAAGTCAAACAGGACGCAGCACTGACGCAGCTTCTGGACAAACAACTTTTCCTGCTCCGCCGGAGGGACATCTGGGAGGGGGGGGGGGGGGGAGAGAGGAGTCAGATTCATTATCCACACAAGGAAATTCATTTTCACTGCTTGACAAAATAACCAAAAACCCAGCCACTTAACTAGAGAATGAGTGAGTGATTGAAAAAAATACACAAAAAAATAGTCTCAGACACTGACGCTCCTGATTACAGAGCCTACTGAACGAATACAAATGTAAACACTTTCAATTCAGGCTCAGGGGCACAGAGCGTGGCAGCCATAAAATAAACATTAACATCCAAATATCTGCTCACTCTCCTTTCTGTGCATGAAGGCTCACTCAGGTAGATACACTACATGATCAAAAGTATGTGGAACATCCCATTACAAAATCTAGGGCATTAATGTGGAGTTATTGCAGCAAGGGGGGTGGGGGGGGGGTGGGGACTAACATTCCACTAGGGTTAACATTGGAAGCAAGTCCCAGCAGCATTCAGCCACAACAGCATTAGTGAGGTTGGCCACTGACGTTGGGCGAATAGGCCTGGCTCGCAGTCGGCGTTCCAATTCATCCCAAAGGTGTTCGATGGGGTTAAGGTCAGGGCTATGTGCAGGCCAGTCAAGTTCTTCCACAACTCAACAAACCCATTTCTGTATGGACCTCGCTTTGTGGAAGGGGGCATTGTCATGATGAAACCGTAAATGGGCTTCCCCAAACTGTTGCCACTAAGTTGATAGCACAGAATTGTCTAGAATGTAATTTTATGCTGTAGTGTTAAGGTTTCCCTTCACTGGAACCTAGCTCGAAGCATGAACAGCTCCAGACCCTTATTCCTCCACCAAACTTTAGTTTGCACTATGCATTCAGGCAGGTAGAGTTCTCCCAGATTCGTCCGTCGGACTGCCAGATGGTGAAATGTGACTCATCACTCCAGAGAACACGCATATCCACTGCGCCACAGTCCAATGGCAGCGAGCTTTACACCACTCCAGCCAACAGTTGGCATGGTGATCTTAGGCTTGTGTGCGGCTGCTCGGACATGGAAACCCATTTCATGAAGCTCCCCACGACCAATTCTGATAACATTGTTTCCAGGGGCAGTTTAAACTCAGTAAGTGTTACAACCAAGGACAGATTTTTTTTGCGCTACAGCACTTGGCGGTCCTGTTCTGTGAGCTCGTGTGGTCTACCACTTCACGACTGAGTCGTTGTTGCTCCCAGACCTTTCCACTTCACAATAACAGCACTTACTCACTAGCAGGGCAGACATTTGACAAACTGACTTGTTGGAAAAGGTGACATCCTATGACTGTGCCACATTGAAAGTCACAGCTATTCAGTAAGGCCATTCTACTGCCAATGTCTATGGAGAATGCATGGCGGTGTGCTTGATTTTAAACACCTATCAGCAAAAGGTATGGCTGAAATAGCCAAATCCACTCATTTAAAGGGGTGTCCACATACTTTTGTATATAGTGTAGCTAGCGAGCTCATCACGCATCATTGCCGTGTGCACTGTGCATGCGATGACTGACCACAACCTGACAGAAATCAATATTGAGAAGCAGCCAGCTTCATACACTAGGCCTACATGACCATTCCAATCTGAAGAGAAAACAAATGCAGTCTAACAAAGCTCTCTGACGGTGCATTCTGGTAAACCACTCAGAATGTGTACCTAACACAGGTTAAAATAAACAAACGCTATTAGGTTTAAAAATTATTTATAAATGAGTGCCTTGAATTTTTTTGTTGCAAGTTTGTCATTTTGATCTTGGTTGAACTGACCTACTACCACTACCTGCACACTAGGTCACCACTGAAGCAGGAGAGAGAAAGGACTTTGGATCAGGGGCCATATACACAAAGCATCTTTGACAAAGATGGTGGTATATACTGATACTGGAGATACTGGAGTCACCGCTCTTACAATGGGTTAAATGTTCCCAAAGACCAAAGGCAGGCGGGAACATTCTGGCCAATGAGAAGGCAGAAACTCAGATATAAAATTGTTTCTCAAAGATGGAGGAAAAACTATGCTCGCATGATGGGTACCCTAACCATGGCTGGTTAGCTGAGACTTAAACATTCATTTTGGTTCCCAGAACTAAAACCTTGGCTTTAGCTCAGCGAGATATTGCTGTCTTGAGTTCAATACCTTACCTGGTCAGGTACATTGGTGCTAAGGATGGCATCTATACAGACATGCTGGATTTAAGCCCTTATAAATCATTTCTGATAGGTTAATTTGTACAATGAGGGTTTTATCTATTTTAACAAACCTTTATTTATTTTTTTACTTTTGTATTGTATATTGCTTTTTATATAAGCCCTTGGGCTTCCAACCACATCCACTTCATTATCAATTGTTTTTGGTGGGGGTGGGTATTTTCTTAAAACTGCATTGTTGGTTAAGGGCTTGCAAGTAAGCATTTCACCTGTTGTAGTCAGCGCATGTGAGAAAATGTGATTTGTATTTTTTTAATCTTTGTTGTTTATCACTTGTTTTCTTTGGTGCAAATAAATTATATGTTAAACCTACAAAACCAATGAGCCCGACACTGAGAAGGACAACCTCCACCAGTATCATCCCACCAAACACACAACCTTATGAGTGAAACACTGCCTGGCTCTCAGACTTTTAGTTGCCACAGCATGACCAAGAGTGTGTCCCAAACAGAACCCTATTCCCTATGTAGTGTACTACTTTGACCATATGTCATTTGGGACAAAGCACCAGAGAGAATCCTACAGAAAAGGTTGAGGAAACAGGGACGAGGAGGGCTGTATATCATATAGCACAGCAAATCATAGCTCAGCAAAATTCACCAAACCTGCTGATTGTCCAAACTAGACAATTCTATATAGGCCTAAACCTGGGTGTTTTTTTTAAAGTAAAAAGAAACTACCTGATTTGGCAGCCCAGTGCTAACACGACCCCTCTTCTTCATTATCCCCTGTTGCATAACACTGCTCCTGCTGTGGAACATGCCTGTGTCAGGAGTGTTCAGACACGTTGTTGCTCTAACATGCGTGTCCCATTATCCACTCCTCCATGCCTACCCTACCCCAGTCCCATTACACAACAGCCCTAGGGTTTCCCATCATGCCTAAAATATTAAAGGGACGTGTACCCCACACACACACACACCTGACACAGTGTATGTGTGCATGGGCTCATGCCCTTATTGCCTCCACAGACATTTACAAGTTAAGAGAAAGCATCTGAACATTCGCTATGGGTGTAAAACAGGGCACAGATCTAGGATCAGCTTCATCATAAATCCCAGTGAACACAAGCATATCTGAAGGGTTGATGCACAGACCCGGACTCAGCCAAGGCAAAACGGTTAGGGCAATTGTGTCAAGAAGGGCCTACTTAATGCTTTAGGACAAGCTGAAAGTGTGAACTGCTTTGCCTAAACCAACTGCTTTGAATGTTTGCACCATTTTTATGCAAAATAATAGCATGAATGCATTTCTCATAACTAGGCCTAGTAACACCAGTGTTTCCCATAGGATTGTTTTCAGCAGGGTGCTACTAGCGCTAACGTAATGACATGCTAGCTGTTGCCATAGACTTCCAGTCAATGAGCCAATGACTATCCATTTAAGTGTATCTCGCCAGAAATAGACAGTATTCCAAACATTAAGAACATCTTCCTAATATTGGAGTTGCACACCCCCTTTTGCCCTCAAAACAGCCTCAATTCACCAGGGCATGTACTCAACAAGGTGTCGAAAGCGTTCCACATAGCCCATTCAAAGGCACTGACCGAAGAGGGGACATTATCTTCCAGCTGATGGCAAAACTCGAGTTGCACCGCATTATTTATGTCTCATGCACAAATTCATGTTATTACTCCTATGAACAAAGGAAGTGAAATTTAACAATATTGAAAAAGACCAAAGCCAATAATAATAATAAATAATAATAAATAATAATAATAGCATAAGCCTATCGATACACATTCCTACTCATTCATTGCAGCGGCAGAGCTGGTTGAAGTAGGGAGAACAAGCTTTTTATGGATTATATAAAGTGTGAAAGTAAATCACCCAAAAACAGCAGCTCTTTATTGTATTCATTGACGGTCTCTAGTTAAGGTTAGAAAAGTTTTGAAATTTCATAGTATTCAGTGCGCTCAAGGAATCTTTATTTTACAGGTTACTGTATGATAATCTGAGACATCCGATAGGCCTAGCGCTGGCCAATAGGTGCACTTGCTTGCTCCCCATGCCCGCCGGGAAGGCAGAGTCTGCTCCTTTAGATGCATGAAACGATTTTAAAAAATGGGAACACTATCAGCGCAGGGCAGCTGAATCCGGTGCACCACCCCCCGTTAAAAAAAAGGAAATCGAGGTTTTATTGTTTGGCTATAGACTGGTTGGTGACCACTTACCTACACTGATTGAAGTGGATTTAACAAGTGCCATCAATAAGGGATCATAGCTTTCCCCTGGATTCTCCTGGTCAGTCTATCATGGAAAGAGCAGATGTCCTTAATGTTTTGAATACAGTATATTTTGAAGTGATGCCAACAAATTTACCAGCCGAGGGCCAACGCTGCTAAATGAAGAGTGGAAACACTGAACACAAGTCTACACCTCTAAGCCAAAATGGTAGTGACACTCCTACAGTGTCTCAGCAGACTACTCACAACAACAGTGCCAGAGGCCATTAGCTTTTATGGAAATTTGAACGACAGCTGATGCATAATACATCGCCAGAAAAAATGTCATGACAACAATATGCTGCAGCAGGTCACAGGTGTCTTGGCAAAATCTATGTGCATAATAATACGAGACTGTGGCCATGGGGACAATACAGTACAGTTTCCATAAAAATGCCCTTGTTTTGCAATCAGGAAACCGTAGTTTCTTCACTATTAGTAAAAACAGAACACCAAACAATGTATATTCAATGACTAGTGTCTGCTACTGTTGTACTAATTTGGTCCTTAAAGCTACTGCTTAACACTGAAGACGTATGAAACAGTGTTCCTTCAGTAGTGGTTGCACATGTCTGTTTTAAAGCTACACATTTTGCCATGGGGCAGAGAGAACATTTGACCTTTTTAAAGCCATTTTCCTGCAATTTTACATATTTTGCCATGGCTTATGCTGTGTTCTTATTCGGAGTGACTCAAACATAGCTGATTGTTTATAAAAACATTTAAAAATAATGGTTGTTAGTTCTCAAGATGATTCCATTTAAAAATATGTAGCCCCATTATATAAAGTATGTAGAACAGATATCTGGTTATAGTTTACACTGAAAACATTTTACCATCCCAAAAATGATTTTTAAAAATAGTGATATTTTCGGGAGCGGCAACAACTAAATGAATATAGGGAAAACACATCCATCTCCACTGCGAGGGACAGGAGTATAGCAAAAGGGCTCTGGGTGACAGCAAACACAAACGACTGTGACCTCACATCCTTTGACATCAGCAGTCTTGGTGGGGGATGGTAGAGGCAGAAGGCAGTAAAACTAGCCCCCTTCCCCTCCCTTTCTCCCACACTGAGCTATGCAATGCCCTAGCAAAAACCTTCCTTTATTGCCTACGACAAAAACAATCTTCACTTGCTCCAAACACTCCCCAGGTGCCCAGACAGTAGATAAGACACCCTTCCCTGCCGCCTCCTAGTAAAGGCTTTAGTCTCAAACCATTTATATCTGCAAAGCACATTAAAACAGCTACAGATGGTAAATGGCAACATTTTTGCCCACCTCCCCTAGCGTGCACACACGCACACACACACACACACACACACACACGAGAGAACCAGATAAGACATTGCTCACCTCTGAAATGCATGAGGGCCACGGGCTGAAAAGGCCCATTTGAGCTCGGTGCATCCAGAACCATCACGCTGGCAGCACTAGTGCCTGTCAACATCTAAGGGCTGGGGGAGAGGAGAGGGTAGCACAGGCTAAGGCGAGGAGCCAGCCTCCATTTTAACACCAAACACTCTGAGCAGAAAATGAAACTCTGCTGCAGTTGGAGGGAACAGGCTAGTTTGTGATGTCACTATACGGAGTCTGATTGGCCAACCTGGGTCACATGGGGCAGGCTGTCAGAATGCATAAGCATGAGGCAGGTCGAGGGGATTTGCTGGTGGGCTGGGGAAGAGGCGGGACCTTTGCTGTGATTGGAGCAGACCCAGGAGGTCTGGCTAACAACCTCAGTGGGAAAGATGACTGAAGCTCTGAAAACCTTACCCCTCATCTCTTTTCCTTCGCTGTCTCACACAAACATCTACCCTGCCCCCGCACCCATTACAATAAATGGAATTCCCATCAGAAAGAGCAATGTAAATAAAGCAAGACTTTCAGACAAAGTAGCCCCCTATAAACAAAAAAGTAAGCAAACAAACAGTGTAGGGTCGGTCTAAAAGGCTACACATTATCACCCGCCTTATCTTGGCTCTAGGAAAAGCACAGACAGTCCATTGATACTTTATACAAAGTACAGTAGGTCAGATCTATACACACCTATTGTTAGGCTGCATCTTATATCTGGCTCACAACAATAAGAGGATACATAATGACACAGTGATTGATGAAAGACATGAAAAATAGCAAAACACTTGGAGGCATTGACTATCATTCAGTAAAAGCGGAGGTCCCGTGTGGGTGCGTGCACATACAGATGGCCCAGGTGTAAGAAACAGGAAGCCACAGTTATAACACAGGAAGCTAGTGAGCAAATGTTCTGCCTCAGCTGCTCTCAGAGTGAGCAGTTACATCACTAACACCAGCACAACAGGCAGACACACGGCGCGCACACAACGACTATGGCTCACATTCTTCTCTTGCTCTTAGTCGTGTATGCATGTCAGACCTTTCTGCTTGATAAGACAATGACAGGAGCGTAGACTGACTAACCATGTTCGTTGTAAAGAGCAGGGACACATAGGATTGCCTACCTGTCACCAGCCAAGAGTAATTAGCACCTCTGAAGAGTGTCAGTAGTCAAGCTCTTTAGTACACACCGCAAAGACCATGAAGTTGGCAGTCAAGGCCTTGGTGGCAGTAGCATTGTTTGGCAATGCATGTCCGTTTGCATTGCTTAGTGTTAACTTCTCTAGGATAGGGGGCAGCATTTGGACTTTTGGATGAAAAGCATGCCCAATTTCAACTGCCTGCTAGTCATCCCCAGAAGATAAGCTATGCATATTATTAGTAGATTTGGATAGAAAACACTAAAGTTTCTAAAACCGTTTGAATCATGTCTGCGAGTATAACAGAACTTATGTAGCAGGCGAAACCCCGAGGACAAACCATTCAGATTTTTTTTTTTTAGGTCTTTTCAATGAGGTTTTATTGGGAATCCAGATTTCTAAAATACTTGCTTGCAGTTCCTATCGCTTCCACTGGAGGTCACCATTCTTTAAAAATTGGTTGAGGTTATTCCTTTGTGGAATGAAGAAGTACGGTAGAGGCGTATGACTAGAAAGCATGCTTGAGTTTGTTTTCTTCCTGTATTGAACACAGATCATCCAGTCTTCAATTTTATCAATTATTTACTTAAAAAAAATACCCAAAGTTGTATTACAAAAGTAGTTTGAGATGTTTACAGGTAACTTCTGAGATATTTTGCCGTCACTTTGCGCAAGTTGGAACCGGTGTTTTTCTGGATCAAACACGTCAAATAAATGGACATTTTGGATATAAATGGACGGAATTAAATCGAACAAAAGGACAATTTGTGAAGTTTATTGGACATATTGGAGTGCCAACAGAAGAAGCTCGTCAAAGGCATGATTAATATTTAAATTTCTGCGGTTTGTGTCGCGCCTGCAGGGTTGAAATGTTCTCTTTTGTTTACTATGGTGCCATCCTCAGATAATCTGACATGTTGGCTGGATCCACAACACGTGTGGCTTTAAGTTGGTATGCTACATGTGTGATTTCATGAAAGTTAGGAATTTGTCACTCTGCATTTTCTCTGGCTTTTGGCCAAATGGGACACTACAGTCCCACATATCCTAGAGAGGTTAAGGTCTAGATTCCAATGTTAGTTAGCTAGCTAGATGTGCCAATGTTGCTATTTTGTAGAAAGTCCTTTTTGTAAGAGATGGCCACAGCTAGAAAAATATCAAATGACGAACAATGTAATTCACTCTCCATAATCCCATACTGCCACTGCCAGCCCATAGCGACATTTTTAGCTAGCGCTAGCATATTTGCTAGCTAGCACAACATAGCTATTGAGCTAAGGACACTGTAATAACAGGCATTGTGATTGAATTATAATGGAAATACTAACTACAGTGGTTAGCTAGCTAGGAAGAAGAATTTCAAATTTTCAAATCAAATTTTATTAGTCACATGCTGTAAGGTTGTAACAGGTGTAAACCGTACAATGAAATGCTTACTTACGAGCCCCTAACCAACAATGCAGTTAAAAAAATATTGATAAGGATAAGAAATAAAAGTACAAAGTAAAAGAGCAGCAGGAAAATAACAATAGCGGGACTATGATTCACTGAACAATATTTTTAAAGTACTAAAGTACTTTAAGAAAGTTTTCGTTTCAGTCTCATCCATCTCCACTAATCGAAGCAAATTGTATGGATTTTTTTCCTATTAACAATGTCAAATTAACATCTGTACAGAAAGACAGATGAAGGCCACATTACAGAAGAGGAACTTCTTGATGCAATTAAAGCCTTTAAGTCCGGGGAAAACTCCAGGGATGGATGGCATACCAGTGGAAGTATACCAAACAAAGTTTGATATATTCAGAGGATGAGAGCATGTTTTAATCACTACATAAACGGTGGATTATCAGACCTTTTTGCTTGTCTGATATTATTACTGAAACAGGATCCAAGTGGTATATAAACTCAGCACAAAAACAATAACCCTTTTTACAAGACCCTGTCTTTCAAAGATAATTAATAAAAAGTCAAATAACTTCACAGTTCATTGTAAAGGGTTTAAACACTGTTTCCCATGCTTGTTCAATGAACCATAAACAATTAATGAACATGCACCTGTGGAACGGTCGTTAAGACACTAACAGCTTACGGTCGTTAAGACACTAACAGCTTACAGACGTTAGGCAATTAAGGTCACAGTTTTGAAAACTTAGGATACTAAAGAGGCCTTTCTACTGACTCTGAAAACACCAAAAGAAAGATGCCCAGGGTCCCTGCTCATCTGTGTGAACGTGCCTTAGGCATGCTGCAAGGAGGCATGAGGACTGCAATGTTGCCAGGGCAATAACTTGCAATGTCCGTAATGTGAGACGCCTAAGACAGCACTACATGGAGACAGGACGGACAGCTGATCGTCCTCGCAGTGGCAGACCACATGTAACACCTGCACAACAGCTGCCCGAGTTACACCAGGAACGCACAATCCCTCCATCAGTGCTCAGACTGTCCACAATAGGCTGAGAGAGGCTGGACTGAGGGCTTGTTGGCCTGTTGTAAGGCAGGTCCTCATCAGACATCACTGGCAACAACGTCGCCTATGGGCACAAACCCACCGTTGCTGGACCAGACAGGACTAGCAAAAAATGCACTTCACCGGCGAGTCGCAGTTTTGTCTCACCAGGGGTGATGGTCGGATTCGTGTTTATCGTCAAAGGAATGAGCGTTATATCGAGGCCTGTACTCTGGAGCAGGATCGATTTGGAGGTGGAGGGTCCGTCATGGTCTGGGGTGATGTGTCACAGCATCATCGGACTAAGCATGTTGTCATTGCAGGCAATCTCAACGCTGTCCTCCCTCATGTGGTACCCTTCCTGCAGGCTCATCCTGACATGACCCTCCAGCATGACAATGCCACCAGCCATACTGCTCATTCTGTGCATGATTTACTGCAAGACAGGAATGTCAGTGTTCTGCCATGGCCAGCGAAGAGCCCGGATCTCAACCCCATTGAGCACGCCGGGACCTATTGGATTGCAGGGTGAGGGCTAGGGCCATTCCCCCCAGAAGTGTCTGGGAACTTGCAGGTGCCTTGGTGGAAGATTGGGGTAACATTTCACAGTAAGAACTGGCATATCTGGTGCAGTCCATGAGGAGGAGATGCACTGCAGTACTTAATACAGTTGGTGGCAACACCTGATATTGACTGTTACTTATGATTTTGACCCCCTCTTTGTTATTCCATTTCTGTTAGTCACGTCTGTGGAACATGTTCGGTTTATGTCGGTTGTTGAATCTTATGTTCATACAAATATTTACACGTGGAGTTTGCTGAAAATAAATGCAGTTGACAGTGTGAGGTAATTTCTTTTTTTGCTGAGTTATATAAGATCCAGTCCATTTAAAAAAAAAAAACTTACACTTCAGTGTTGCGATACAAAAATTCTAGCCAAATGCTTGGCTCATAAATTTAAAAAGGTTGTTAGATATTATTAATCCTAATCAGACATGTCTTTTTTTTTTTTTTTCTCCACCAGGTAGGCTAGTTGAGAACAAGTTCTCATTTGTAACTTCGACCTGGCCAAGATAAAGCATAACAGTGTGAACAGACAACAGAGTTAAACATGAAGTAAACAATAAACAAGTCAATAACATCGTAGAGGGGGGGAAAAAATCTATATGCACTGCTAAAAAATAATAAAGGGAACACTAAAATAACATCCTAGATCTGAATGAAATATTCTTATTAAATACTTTTCTTTACATAGTTGAATGTGCTGACAAATCACACAAATTATCAATGGAAATCAAATGTATCAACCCATGGAGGTCTGGATTTGGAGTCACACTCAAAATTAAAGTGGAAAACCACACTACAGGCTGATCCAACTTTGATGTAATGTCCTTAAAACAAGTCAATGAGGCTCAGTAGTGTGTGTGGCCTCCACGTGCCTGTATAACCTCCCTACAACGCCTGGGCATGCTCCTGATGAGGTGGCGGATCTGGGGATCTCCTCCCAGACCTGGACTAAAGCATCCGCCAACTCCTGGACAGTCTGTGGTGCAACGTGGCGCTGGTGGATGGAGCGAGACATGATGTCCCAGATGTGCTCAATTGGATTCAGGTCTGGGGAACGGGTGGGCCAGTCCATAGCATCAACGCCTTCCTCTTGCAGCAACTGCTGACACACTCCAGCCACATGAGGTCTAGCATTGTCTTGCATTAGGAGGAACCCAGGGCCAACCGCACCAGCATATGGCCTCACAAATTTGTCCGAGGTTGGAGTAGCCAGGAGAAAGGCATGGCCAGCCGTTGAGAAATGCTTGAAGTTTTCGATTATCACGGATTTATCAGTGATGACCGTGTTACCTAGCCTCAGCTGGGAGGAGGTGCTCTTGTTCTCCATGGAGTTTACAGTGCCCCAGAACCTTTGGAGTTAGAGCTACAGGATGCAAATTTCTGCTTGAAAAAGCTGGCCTTTGCTTTCCTGACTAACTCTGTGTATTGGTTCATGACTTCCCTGAACAGTTGCATATCGCGGGAACTATTCGATGCTATTGCAGTCTGCCACAGGATGTTTTTGTGCTGGTCGAGGGCAGTCAGGTCTGGAGTGAACCAAGGGCTATATCTGTTCTTAGTTCTGCATTTTTTGAACGGGGCATGCTTGTCTAAGATGGTGAGGAAGTTACTTTTAAAGAATGACCAGACATCCTCAACTGACGGGATGAGGTCAATATCCTTCCAGGATTCCCGGGCCAGGTTGATAAGAAAGGCCTGCTCGCAGAAGTGTTTTAGGGAGCGTTTGACAGTGATGAGGGGTGGTCGTTTGACCGCGGACCCATAGCAGATACAGGCAATGAGGCAGTGATCGCTGAGATCCTGATTGAAGACAGCAGAAGTGTATTTGGAGGGCAAGTTGGTCAGGATAATGTCTATGAGGGTGCCCATGTTTACGGATTTAGGGTTGTACCTGGTGGGTTCCTTGATGATTTGTGTGAGATTGAGGGCATCTAGCTTAGATTGTAGGACTGCCGGGTGTTAAGCATATCCCAGTTTAGGTCACATAACAGAACAAACTCTGAAGCTAGATGGGGGGGCGATCGGTAGCAGGCGGCAACAGTGAGAGACTTATTTCTGGAGAGATTAATTTTTTTAATTAGAATATCGAACTGTTTGGGTATGGACCTGGAAAGTATGACATTACTATGCAGGCTCTCTCTGCAGTAGACTGCAACTCCTCCCCCTTTGGCAGTTCTATCTTGACGGAAAATGTTATAGTTGGGTATGGAAATCTCCAAATTTTTGGTGGCCTTCCTAAGCCAGGATTCAGACACGGCAAGGATCAGAGTGTGCTAAAGCAGTGAGTAAAAAACTTAGGGAGGCAGCTTCTGATGTTGACATGCATGAAACCAAGGCTTTTTCGATCACAGAAGTCAACAAATGAGGGTGCCTGGGGACATGCAGGGCCTGGGTTTACCTCCACGTCACCCGCGGAACAGAGAAGGAGTAGGATGAGGGTGCGGCTTAAGGCTATCAAAACTGGTCGCCTAGAGTGTTGGGGACAGGAAATAAAAGGAGCAGATTTATGGGCGTGGTAGAATATATTCAGTGCAGACAGGGGTATGGTGGGGTGCGGGTACAGCGGAGGTAAGCCAAGGCACCGGGTGATGATAAGAGAGGTTGTATCTCTGGACATGCTGGTTATAATGGGTGAGGTCACCGCATGTGTGGGAAATGGGACAAAGGAGGTATCAGAGGTTTGAGGAGTGGAACTAGGGGCTCCATTGTAAACTAAAACAATGATAACTAACCTGAACAACAGTTTACATTGACGATACATTGGAGATAATACAAGACATGTACTGGAAACAATAGAATACTATGACATATCTGGGAAAAAAGGCCTGGGTTTCATAGCTGATTTTGAAAAGGCTTTTGATAAAGACTTGAGTTTATATATAAAATGCCTAGAATATATCAATTTTGTAGAATCTCTTAAAATGGGTTTAAGTATAGTAACCCTATGTAAGAAAAATAGTAAATAATGGCTACATCTCAGTAAGTTTTAAACTGTCAAGAGGAGAAAAACAAGGTTGTCCACTATCGGCATATCTATTTATTATTGCCATCGAAATGTTAGCTGTTAAAATTAGATACAACAATAACATTAAGGGATTAGAAATCCATGGCTTAAAAACAAAGGTTTCATTGTATGCTGATGATTCATGTTTCTATTAAAACCACAATTAGAATCCCTCCACAGCCTCAGAGGATCTAGATACTTTTGCTAACCTCTCAGGATTTAACCAAATTATGGTAAATGTATTACATTATGTATTGGATCACAAAAAAGTTTACATTACTGTGTAGTTGCCCAATAAAATGTTCTGACGGGGATGTTGACATACTCAGTATACTTATCATGATAGAAATTCTCACTCCAGTACATTTTTATTGAAAGTTAACAAAAATAGATAAGATCTTGCCATCAAGGGGGGGAGGGGGAGAAATCCCCCTGATTAACTCTAGTCATATCACAGTTGACCTATTTGCTTATGGTTTTGCCTACACCTAGTGACCCACTTTTTAAATTTTATGAACAAAAAAACTATTCAATTTATTTTGGAATGACAAGCCAGACAAAATTAAAAGGGCCTATTAACATAACAAATATGAATTCAGAGGGCAGAAATTATTAAATACTAAAGCATTAGACCTCACAAAATGCATCAGTCATACAAAAGTTACTCAAATCCGAAATGGTTCTCTAGTAAATTACTAAGAATGTCTCACCCCATGTGCAAAGAAAGGCCTTTTTTCCCCTTTATTCAGATTACACCTTCGGTTATTTGAAAACTATATCTCCAAAATATCATTATTTTTTTTAAACAAGGGGGGTAGAAGCTGTTTAGAAGCCTCTTGTACCTAGACTTGGCGCTCCAGTACTGCTTGCCGTGCGGTAGTAGAGAGAACAGTCTATGACTAGGGTGGCTGGAGTCTGACAATTTCTCCGCCTGGTGTAGAGGTCCTGGATGGCAGGCAGCTTAGCCCCAGTGATGTACTGGGCTGTACTCACTACCCTCTGTAGTGCCTTGCGGTCGGAGGCCAAGCAGTTGCCATACCGGGCAGTGATGCAACCAGTCAGGATGCTCTCGATGGTGCAGCAGTAGAACCTTTTGAGGATCTGAGAACCCATGCCAAATATTTTCAGTCTCCTGAGGGGGAACAGGTTTTGTCGTGCCCTCTTCACGACTGTCTTGGTGTGCTTGGATCATGTTAGTTTATTGGTGATGTAGACGCCAAGGAACTTGAAACTCTCAACCTGCTCTACTACAGCTCGGTCGATGAGAATGGGGGCGTGCTCGGTTCTCTTTCCTGTAGTCCACCATCATCTACTTTGTATTTACTGTTGTGTCTATTGCGTCTGTGCACTTAACCCGCTACCATCCCATAACTTACAATGCACATGAAGTGTGACTGGCTCATGACATTTAACCGATATATGGAGAAAATTCCAAACTCCGGTCCCCACGTGGGGGTTTGTGCTCTCGGATTGGGGAAAGGGGGATACCTAGTCAGTTGTACAACAATGCATTCAACTGAAATGGGTCTTCATTTAACCCAACAACTCTGAATCAGAGAGGTGCAGGGGGCTGCCATAATCGACATCCAAGTCTTCGGCGCTCGGGGAAGAGTGGGTTAACTTTGTTTGTAGCAGGTCGAACTGAACGTGACCAGTCAGGTTAGCTGCTGCGTGTTTTCGATCTGGATGTTCTGTGTCCAGGGTCACTATAGGAAGGTATGAGTAAGTATTAATGTTGCTATAGATACAGACTGAACCAACAGTCTTTACATTAGAGGTGAAGGAGGCTGCGTGTCTGTTGGCAAAGTAGCACATGGGGAGAGAGCTAATGTCACTGTGCGCCACACTGAATACTCTGCAAGAAGGTTAAAGGAAGAAGCCTCTCTTGTAAGTTAACTAGTACCATTGGCAGTATTCAAGAGAAGAATAGTTGGTAAATGTATCGTTACCAGTAGAACTAATTACAATTAGAAAATACTGATAACAGGTAATTCAGTTTAGTTATATAGGAATTCCTGGTTTGTGTGTGGTGGCGCTGATATTTGACAGTCTCAGCCACTTACATAGGTTTACAGTACGTGAACTAAAGATTGCAGGCCTGCATAAGACTAGAGCAAAGCAACTGGTGAAGTAATGCTCTGTTTTAGCGGTTATGGGCAGCCTAGCTGTGTGGAGAAGGCAAGCTTTTTGTATACAAGAGCTTTGAAATGTGTGAATCATGAATGTAATTTCTGGATTCAAGTATTTAAAAAGTGTGTGTGGTGTGTAGGGATGGACATAAAGTACAAAATACAACTACAAAATACCCTAAAGACCAATGTTTCAATTAAAATACATGTACTTTAAAATATATTTGGAAGTAGCCGAGCTAAAAGCAACAACATTGTCAGTAACCGTTAAAAGAAACTTCTATGACTGTGATTAATTGTTTATCCAGCTTAGTTGAATGCACTCTCACTCTGAATAAGAGCATCTTTTAAATGACCAAAATGTAAATATGCAAAACTGAACTGCAAAGCACACTGGGTATTTCCATTGACCTCGTTTCAGGGCGGAGATCAGAGTAAGTCAACATGTTATGCAATTGTTCATTTTTAAATTACATATAGTTAATTTATCAGATGCTCATATCACACCATAGTGCCATCAGACTTGATGTAGGGTGAAATAGGGACACAAAATGTTGAACTGCTATAAAGAAATGGTATAGTGAACTATTTTGAAAATACAAATTACAGCTTTCAAAAGTATCTGTTATAAAATACACTGGAGTGTAGTTCAATACATCATACAAAATCCTCAGAAGTCATTAAAATACATGCAACAGAAACACCGGCCATCTCTGTGTGTTGTCTTGTTCTTCTATCCTCGTGTCGACCTGAAATACCCAAAAGTCCCCACAAGGATAGTAAAACAAGAAATTCTCCCTTGTTAGGACATTTCCCATGTCCACACAAGGACAAAGGCTATTTTAAGCTTAGGGGTTAGGTTAGGGTTTGGCGTTAGAAGTTAACGTTAGGTAAAATTGGATTTTGAATGTAAATACATTTTAGGTCCCCACAATAATTAAAACAAACAAGTGTGTGTGTGTGAGAGATAAAGAGCTGTTTCTGGCCTGCTTAGTCATGGGGCATTCTCTTGTCTGAAGAGCTGTTGTTCTTCTGATAGACTGCACGCACTCACTCATTGGTTATCCTCCAAACTCTCATTTGGCACAGGCCACCGGGCTCCAGCCATTTATATAAACTCTCCCACTAGCCTCTGCAGAACAACTGGACTAAACTTGTGACACGTCGGGCTAGTCTGGCTATAACAACAAGGTCTGTATTGTAGCGATTTCAAAGATGTGTCAATGGAAGTAATTGAATAATTATTTTATGAGTCTGCTGACACTTCAACACCACATTCTATTGACCTCAAGCTACTACTGAAGCCATATGTCATCCAGCCAATGACTTGAGTTCACAGTCACACAGAGTGAAGTTCCTCCGCTCTGAAACAGTTCCTCCAGACAACAGTTCCCAACAGAGAGCGAGAGAAACTGTATCCCTCCCAAGACAGCTCCTCTGTCACGGGATCTCAAACAAAAACACCAGCTGCTGTTCGTTCCTTTCTTCACCACCTTTTGGCAAACCATTGCAGTGGTGGGAGAGTTGAGAGCCAAGTGGGGGGTTCACTAAAAACAGACACTCGCCTGAAACACTGTGGTGTTGTTTTTAACCCAATGTAGCAAGTTGCTCATGCTTATCAAACTGTGGAAAAGGTCAACATTATCCTGAAACAACTTTTTTTGGGGGGGCATTACCACCACGTGAACAGGATGCAGACTGCATATTCCACTCAGCATTAATGTGAGGTGGTATCAGGCTGCATCTTCCCCTGCCTGGTCAGTCTGCTGTCAAAAAGAAGCACCTACTAAAACTCTGTGGAACACAAAATAAACAACCCCTAAAGTTCATTGTAGTTGTCGGAAATCAACTCTTCAGCTACACAGAACTAACTCTCCAAAAGCAGCACTCTACCTCTTCATGTGGCCCAGGTGTCCAGAGACAACCCGTTGGTAAAGCTCTATGAAGCGGTCTAGTCTGCTGTAGTTCAGCCATTCAAAAAGCAGCAGCACTAAAGCTCGGTGTAGCCTGCTCCAAAAGAGTCCATCTCTATCCAGAGGAGAATGTGTGGAATGAAAGCAGGCCTTGCTAGGTGCCTGACTGCCTATTAGGACAGGACCACTGGTAACACCCACAAGGTCATGGTCCATTGGACAATATTTGCAGGACAACCTTATCAAAAGCCCTCGTTGGGCCCATTGATGTGACCAGCTGTTATCACGACTCTGAGCTTATCGAACTCGTAAAGAACATAGTAACACAAGAGAAAGGAAACAAAGGTATTACATGATCAGAGATAAGTGTCTGCCTGAATGTAAGCGGTCTGACAGAAGACACAGGGAAGAGTGAGAGGTGTACAGGACACACTATCACTGCTGAAGCAGTTGGCTTGCGTGGTTACTCTAGACAGAGTTGAATGTATAGACAGAAACTAAAGCAGCTCTCCACTTTGCCCCAGCTCTTAAACACCAAATGTCGCATGTTATTTCAAACCCTGCATCTAGGCCTAAGTACTGCACGGGTCCTGTCCTTTTCACGTGGTGTAGCATAGCTTATGTACTTATGAAATCTGCTGGATGTGCATACTGCACACATACCACATCTATAATAGTTTGCCATGGACAGCCAACTGCATGCCAGTCACCCACAGTAGTAACATTATAACACTGCATAGGATTTGCATGCGCCAGTGCTGATATTGTCCATGAGAAATGCAGGGGAGGGTAGGTGGGTTGTAATGTAGCTCTCTGCCAGCCACCCGCTTATCTGGCAACCGGCAGCATCCTGAAACAAGGACCTGGCAGCATCAAAGCCTTATCTCTGGATTACCCCCTAAATATAGACACTTGGTTTAAATCCAGCGCAAAGTCAGAGCCCTTTACGTCCACTGTTTGTTTCCACGTCTTGAGCAACGCTGTCGGAGGTACATTTTATAGCATGGCAGAGCAGTTGAGAGGTACAGAGACTTGCACAGAGAGCGAGAGATAGTGATGGTGACGTTGCTGTGATTTACATCAGAAAATAATGCAAGACAGCTTTTGGAGATGGCAGGCAGCTATGCTAAAGCTTACCAGGGTTAAACCTGGAGGATAAGCCAGAGCTGGGGGTAATGGGACATGGGTAAAGGGACAGGGGCCAGCACATACATCAGTTGGGAGGGCTGAGAAACCAAACCAATGCAGGATTCAGACCATTGCCTATGTAGCTTGATTTATTTTCAATTGTGGAGTGAACAGAGACAAAATATGTGTCTTTGAATAGGCCGAGTTAAGGCTAGCCGAGATTAGGTCCAATCGTACCTTTGAAGGCAGGCAGCTTCTGCAGCTCTCTGTTGTTGCTGAGGCTGAAGCGGGACGAGCTCTGCCTCTTGTCCTTCTTGACCGGCGTCTGGGAACCCGGCTGCTTGCCCTTCAGCAGCTGAGTGGCGGGAGGGACGCTGTTACTGCCTTTCCTATTGGAACCCTGCTGTGTGGAGGGGGGGGGGGGGGGGGGGCATGGATCAGAGCCTGCACCAAGGTTTGTTCATTCGACACCAAACAAAACAATGAAACGGAGGGACTATTCATTTTTATCTAATTTCCAAAGATTTTTCCCTACTGAACAACCCCGTTTAGAGTCGTCCCGGTCCCCCCTAGGTTAGATATGAAAACTGGTAAATGCGGGCAGTTTCTTATAGTCTTGTCCCACCAGCCTGCTGGGATCCTTTAAATCACCACATATACACCTGACAAGGCTGTCTTTCCGCTATGGAGTTACATCAGAAAGGGGATATGTCAAATTCACTGAACTCAACTAAATGTTGCCTTTCACACTACAAGACAGGGGTTTAGGGTTTTAGGCCTTAGTGAGCCGCCGACTGTCTAGTAATGGGAGGAATAAAGCTGCTGGAACACATGACGGGCCTGGATTACTGACCCATGACACAACAGAAGGTCTTCTCTCCCGCTGATTAATTTACCCAATATGTTAGCTTCCTAACTGTATACCTTCATAGCGGTGTCAGCTTCATATACTGTATTAGCTTCATACTGCAGCTGGTCAGGCCCTTGGGTAAGAAAGTGGTGTGGTTCGCACATCCAAAAAACACAGGAGACAAGATAGGAAATAAGTCTAGCTATATGTAACCAAAGAGGCAGACATGGCTGTTCAGAAACAAGCAGAATAAATATCAACAAACTTCTCTGCTTGCATCTATCGACCTGTTTAACCCAACTCAAACACTGAGAAGGTCGTGCCAGCTCAGGCCACTGGCGCTTAAACAAAGGGTATTACTAAGCCTGAACCAGCCTGTATAATATGACTCCCATGATTTCATTGTCATCATCCCATTGACGTCAAAAGCTTAGAACCCCAGTGGCCACAAGCATCCCAGAGGAGAGCGGAACCTGGCTGTATGCAGAGGGGTTGGATTGGGTTGTGGGAGTAATACAGCGATTTCAATTCGACACAACGCTGGCACATTAGCAGATCGGCTGCATGGCTGATGACACAGAGTACAGATAGATAACCCTGGATTACACCCCCAGAGAGAGAGAGGAGGGCAAACCGTTTCTATGAGGGCTTAATCACTGACTGGTGTATGTTCCTGTGGATTCATGGCCATATCTACATCTTCAGTACATCTGATTTTAACTGACATAGCTAGCCTTCTTAAGTGGTCTCAGATCACAATGGTAGTAGCTAATGTTCTGCAAGCATTCTTTATATTCTGACACAGTAAAGGGATAGTGGCTACCATGTTTTAGAAACGGACAACCAGCCTCTCTACATGCGAATCAGGTTCATATCCACTGCTTGGGTAGGCCAAAATGGCATCGAAATGTTTGCAATATATATATATATATATATATATATATATATATATATATATATATATATATATATATATATATATATATATATATATATATATATATATATATATATATATAGTTTTTGGTGCTGTAGTAGCTAACGTTAAGTGTTTATCTTGCACATTAATAGACAGGTTCTCAAGAGCTAGCGAGGTGTTCAGTTACCTCATGGTCGTTTTCTTGACCTCCAGTTTTTACAACTTTTCCCGACTCCTGTAAAGAAAACATATTTTAGACATGCCTTATTCACAAGTCATTTAAGTCATGTGTAGGGACAGGGGGAGCAAGTTGACTAATGTCAAACGCTAGCACTTCTTCATGTTTACATTCCCAAGCAAAGCTAATATTTGACAGTTTTGTTGAAGTTGAACAAGTTTAGTAACTTTAAGTTCACTTTAAATTGTAGCTAACGTTAGCTATGCGTTTATGTCCCTCAAATCGTACTGTACTTTGTGTTACAAATAATCTGACTAGCTACATGCAACTAGCCAGCTAACGGTAGCTATCCAAGTTAGCATAGCTAGCTAACATTAGCTAGTCATAATGAGACATTGCAAATGTCGAGTCGATGGCCGCCTGTTCGTAGTTTAAAACATAAAACAAGTTGTTGTACATTCCACTACTCGTATCTGCGGTTTTGCAAGCCAACTTACCTTCTCTTTTTTCGCTTTATTCGGCATTGCAAAAATGTAGCCGCCCTCGTTCCCTCTCTGACGCTCTCCAGAAGCTAAAGCCTAACAACGTTTAGCAGTTCTTCTTCTTTGGTATCATGGCGTTCGCACATTTTGTTTGTGCATGCCGCCACCTACTGTGCGGTAGTGTGTGGTAGATCACGTTATATTTTGTGATACAAAAACAAAAATGAAAGAATTTCACCACCAATTAACCTACACCCATGTAACCTACCACTATTTAATAAAAATCACCCCCACATTTCACTACTTCGCCCCTTACTGATCCTATACCAGGCTGACGGCCTGGGAGGGTGTTCAAAACCTTATGTCTTCTGCAGTAAAACCTCTACACCCAGTGGCAATATTAGCATGGGGTGGGAAGAAAAAAAGTAATAATGTTTTATGCATGCCAGCAAAGCCACTCTACAATACTAAACAAAACATGCATTGCACTGTTAGGGACTACATATAGCTGTCCCAACAGCAGAGCTTTATTTTAAGCCCCATGGAGTAAATCCTTGCTATCAGAGGAGCCTTGCCTGGCAGCCAAACTATTCATTCAGCCTCATTTACTGCCTTTCAAAATAACATAGCTGATATGGCTGACTTGCTTAAACAAATGTGGTTTCTACTGACAATTGAGATGTACAAACTATGGCATAAGGGAACTATGAGCGGATAAGAGGCAATCCGTAATTTCAATTAAGACAATAATGAGCGAGCTAAAACAGACATAGTCGATATAACTTCTTCTTCTTCTTCTTCTTCTTCATCTATGAGGTTTAACGGCTAGACTGGAGTACAACTCCCTTATACTTTACTTGAAAAAAAAAAAGTACTAAATAAATACCCTCTCACACTATACTCTATAATCTCACCTCATGCCATTACCCTGAAAGGATGAGACATCACCACTTAACACATCCTGTAACTCTTCTGCTGTCAAGTCTCGCACACCCAATTACCTCTGCAGCTGCCACCACAACCTCAATTTTCTGAGACTTCTGATCCATCCCTGCAGTACAATTAATAACCATTTTTATAAATGCTAAAAGTCCAATCTTACTGAAACGTATTTCACTTTTTGGCCTATCCCTCTGTACTGGTATATCTTTACTACTCTCACCACTCCTCCCCCTTAACCCACCTTCCTCTACTTTCTTCACTGCCTCTCTTCACTACTCTAACCCTGGAAACCTCAACCTGCCTCTCTCGCACGGGAATTTTCTGATTCCCAACTCAATGGGCGCCCCTACAATTTCCACAACTTTCCGCAATACTACACATTCCTTTGTCTCATGCCCTTCTGCACATTTCTCACACCTTGGACCCTCCCTCCTACACACTGCTGCCACATGTCCATAAGCTTGACACCTGTAACGTCTTAATGCATTCGGCACATATGCTCGTACATGATAACTTATATATCCTAACTTCACTTTGTCAGGCAAAGACTCAACTTCAAAACTCAAGAACAGACAATGACTCTTCTGTTTCCCCACTCTCGCTACCCTGTCTGTGTCGCATCAAACAACAGGCATCACATACACCGGGAATCTTTGCCCTCAACTGGTCAACGTTTATATCTACTGCTACCCCAGTTATCACTCCTTTCATTGGTTCCCTTTTCTCGAGAACAAAACAATTCACTTTTCTAGCCTCCATTAGTTTTACTTCGAAAGCATTCTTCCTATGCCCAACAGAAACACAAACAATTATCACTAAACCACTTCTAGTTCCCCTCACCGATTCCACATGACCCAAGTCTTTTTCGCCCACCTTGTGAAACCACAAATGGATCAGCCAAAAGGCAGGAGTCCACTTTTTCTGTAAGCTTCACTTCTACTGTAACAGACTCTTCTTCATCCTGATCCTCGGTGCATACCTCGATCTCCATAACTTTACCGCACCTACCACCTCCGATACTTCCCCCTCATTCACTTCCATTTCACCTCCTGTCTTCATCTCTGTCTCTGATTGGGAATCATACTTAGGTAGCCTTTTTCCCACCTGTGTTGTGGGTAGTTATTTTCTGTTTTGTCTCTGTTACCTGACAGAACTGTTCGCGTTGTTACTTTGTTCAAGGGTTTTTTTTAAAATAAAAATAATTGTGGTGCGCTCTGTGGGAAGTGGGCATCCAGCCAGGACAGGTTGTGCCAGCTCTACGCTCGAGACCTCCAGTGCGCCTCTACGGCCCAGTGTATCTGGTGGCTGTGCCACGCACCAGGCTTCCAGTGCATCTCCCCAGTCCGGTGAGACCTGTTCCGGTTCCATGTACCAGGCCTCCAGTGGCCCGGAGCCTGTAGTGATGTTCCATGGCACAAAGCCTCCAGTGACAATCATGTCTGGTTGTGATACAGCCTGGAACTGAACCAGGGTCTGTAGTGACACCTCTAGCACTGAGATGCTGTGCCTTAGACCACTGCACCACTCGGGAGCCTAAGTGTTGTTCATGATCAGTCCAATCAAAGCTACGGTAGATATAATGTGATATGAGTAATTTTATCTTTGGCCAATGATCCTGCCCCTTCTTGGATAGGCACTTCTAATGTAAATCTATGGCAGCACCCAAGGGGGCTTGAACTTTCTAGCTCTCCCTGTAGATTTGGCGGTGACGTAGTGTCCCATGAGTGATGAAACACTAAGATTACCAACCCCTACGCTCTGTATTTTCCAGATGGCTGCCCCTCCACCACAGAAAGCACTTTATTAACTCAATATATATATTTATCCATTGTTTTCAAACTGATGCGTATTAATGCCAAAATAACATGCAAAACAGGTGGGGCTCAAAACATGTGGGGCTCTGCATCTATTTTCTGTGATTTACATTCCATTTCTGTGGTACAGTTGATAACCAAGGCAAAGAAGCCAACCTTACTGAAGCACAAATTCATATCACTGTATTGGCCTAGGCCTACTGCTCACCTTTGACCATTCATCCTGCGCTCTCTTCACTGCCTCAGCATGACACATTCTCCTCTACTCTGACCCTGGCAACCTCAACCTGTCTCTCTTGCACTGGGCACTTCTGATCCCCAGCAACATCGGCACCCTCACAATTGAGGCATTTTTTTCCACCAATACTACACATTCCTTTGTCCCAGGCCTCCTGCACTTCTCACGTCTTAGAATCTCCCTCCTACACACTATTGCAACATGACCATAAACTTGGCATCTGAAACACCTTAGCGGGTTTGGCACAAAATCTCTCACGGGATAACTGACATCTTAACATTAGTTTATCAGATTAAGACTGCTTCAAAACTGAAAAGGATAGATGATGTCTTCTCCGTTTCACCATGCTCGCCACCGTGTCTGTGTCGCACCAAACGACGGGTGTCACAGACAGGGAATTTTCCATTTCAGTTGCTGCATCTTAACACCAACCCAGTAATCACTCCTTTCAAAGGCGCCCTGTTCTGCAGAACAAAGCAAGTCACAGGTCTTGTTCCTAGGCGTGTGATGAGAAGAGCCTGCTACCTCTGGACAGAAGTCACAAGTCATCTTTGAGCTATCTTCACAGATTTAACAGTACACAACTTATTTTCTACCCAGCCTGAGACTACATATGGATCAGCCAAAAGGCAGGGATCCACCTGCTCCAAAAATGTCACTCCCACTGGGCATGAATCATCCTTTGCATGATCATCGGGGCAAGGCTCGGACTCGGAAGACTTCACCACACCTGCCACCACAGGTCATTCATCCTCACTCTCATCAGGTTAAAAATCTGAGCCATCAGAGACAACAGAATACAGTTTGTACTTGGCCATTCTTCATCAACACATATCTTCCCGCTGCAGCCAGCTCTTCTCATTCTTCGCTGCCATTTCCATGGCATTCTGTTCACCATGCTCATGTCGCGCCTTCACCCACTGTACTGCTTGCAGAGCATTCACTAGTGGCTTTTCTCCAATACCCAACTTCTGTAATTCACTAGTCTGTCTGTCTCTGGCCTCTCCATGCTCCCAAAATGTGGGCTACTCTGCCCATAGAACTTTGTGTCTCACAACTTGTCTGGATGAAGCATCATCAGAACATTTTTGCCTATCCTCGCCGATTATATTAGGCTGCTAACTGTCAGGCGACTCAACGTCTCTTTTTTAACAGACAGTGCTCGAGTGTGCATGGGAGCACCAACCCATTGGCACCCGCCCTGCTGGCAAAACACGTTACAACTGCAGCTGGTTGACATCAGTCAAGTTGGATGGGTGTCTATCTGGCTCCTACTCCATCATGGCAGGTAGATAGCAGTTTTTATTTTGTATGGTTGTAAAAAAATAAATAATTTTCAGCTGCTGGAGACATATAGCAAATAGTATGTGGCTGGTACTAGTATTGCAGTTCATGTTTAATATGCCAACTATCTCTGTTAGTCTGTTGGGATAGCATAGTAGACGCAGATGCCATGAAAGTGCATAATGTTGTGTTGCATATTTATTCTGATTATGGAGTTCTTCTCCTTCCATTCATGGTGTCTATTCATAGGCTATGAAACTGTGTAATTGTTATCGTAGACAATGATTGTAATGCAGTATTTGTCAGCACCGTAGGGGAGAGTGGGGTAAGTTGAGCCAAACGGGTAAGTTGAGACACCCACAAAATGTATAATTAATAATTTGACCAAATATTTAAAAGGTAATTTCATGGAATGTGTGGAGGAAGAAACATGGAAAAAGTGGTAAGAAATTTCACCAAGTCAAATTAATGTCTTACAAGTGTCATGAAACCTCTAAACCAAAGTAGATCATTTTAAGGTTGTTTTTTTCATCAGTTGGGTTATTAGTTTCAATGTGAGGTGTTAAAATCTAGCATGAAAGTGCATCCTTGTAGCTTTGTGGGCTAATTTAGTCAAAATGTTTGCCTTGGGGTAAGTTGAGCCAATGGCCTTGGGGTAAGTTGAGAAAATGTGTAAGCCAATGGCAAGTTGAGCAAATTGAAATGTTTTCTTCCAAGGGATAATTCAAGGCATTATCACTTGGGAAATGAGTTAACAGGGCCTGCCCCATGTTTAAAGTGTAAGGTGTTAAGGCTGCGTTAAAATTAAGGCAAAAAAGCACTTGTGATTGTGTTGAATTGAGTTAGGTAAATAAAGAATATTTTAAAAAGTGGTAATATTTAATTCAGTACAGAAATGTGTAGGTGGCCTAACTTATGTTGTACCGTGGCTCAACTTACCCCAGTCCTGTAACGGTTTTCTAGGTGAGAAGGAGAGTCGGACCAAAATGCAGCGTGTAGATTGCGATCCATGTTTATTTAACAAACGAAACACGAATCTAAATACAAACACTACAAAACAATAAACGTAATGAACGAAAACCGAAACAGCCTATACTTGTGTAAACTAACTCCGAACAAGGACATCAGGACACTAAGGACAAACTCAAATAATATGGCTGCCTAAATATGGTTCCCAATCCGAGACAACGATAAACACCTGCCTCTGAGAACCACTCCAGACAGCCATAGACTTTGCTAGATAACCCCACTAGCTACAATCCCAATACATACACACCAACACCCCAAGACAAAACACACCACAATACAAAAACCCCATGCCACACCCTGGCCTGACCCAATACATGAAGAAAAACACAAAATACTTAGACCAGGGCGTGACAAGTCCTGGGATAAGTTGTGCCAGGAGACCAGTTTTTTGGACAAGCTATGGTTTTCAAAACTGTAATGTTATAATGAATTCTGAGATATGTAGACATCTTTGTTAGAAATAATACTTATGGCCTCCCGTGTGGTGCAGTGGTCTAAGGCACTGCAATGCTGTGCTATCTGTGCCACTAGAAATTCTGGGTTTGAGTCCAGGCTCTGTTGCAGCTTTCCGCGACGGGGAGACTCATGGGGTGGCGCACAATTGGCCCAGTGTCATCCCGGTTAGGCCGGCAAGGTTGTCCTTATCCCATTGTGTACTTGCGCAGTGCACAATGACATGGTCGCCAGGTGCAGTGTTTCCTCCGACACATTGGTGCGGCTGGCTTTTGGGTTAAGTGGGCATTGTGTCAAGCAGTGTCGGCTTGGTTGGGTTGTGTTTCAGAGGATACACAGCTCGACCTTCATCTTGCCTGAGTCCGCACGGGAGTTGAAGCTTTGAGACAAGACTAACTACCAATTGGATACTATGAAATTGAGGAGAAAAAGTGGTAAAAGTAAGAAATAACTGATTTCCCTTGATGGCAGGATGCTAAATGTAATGGTTTTAATCAACTTACCCTACTGACAGAAGAAGCTGTACACCATTATAACTTGAGTATTTGTACAGTATCCAACTAAACCGCTAGAAAAGCTAATTTTATTCGAAAACACAAATAGCAAAATGAAGCAATGCAATTGGTTAACGTGGTACTTTTATTCTTTGGGTCCCCAACATTTGAAGTTCGTATCAATTCGAGAATATATTTACAGTCAAGTCATACAGTCAACACACAAAAGAACATTGGAATGTCAATAAATACAAAAATGCTTGATACAATTCAAGATACAAAAAAAAAAAAAGGTCAACAGGCTCTTGTTTTTCTTCAAAAGATTTTAACATTTAGGGGAATTAATCTGAACTGCATGTGGTCAATGCGGGTCAAGGGATTTTGGATCAAGTAAGAGGGCAAGGGGGGGGGGGGGGGGGGGACATTCCAGGGTTATGAACAAACAAATTCATCCTGTCAATACTACTAGTGCCAAAGCTAACTGACATAGTTACAGTAACACAGCAGCTGAGCAAGCTGGTCTAGTCAACCTCCTCCATCCTGGATGTATCCTCATCTCCCTCCAGTGGAGGCATGTCCTCGATGGGGGCTGAAGTTGGCTCCTCAGGGGTCAGCTCATCCTCGTCAATACCTGGACAGGGGAAGGGGGGAGGAATGAGTCACGGTCAGTTACTGAAGCTTTAACAAGGTTCTCTCTCATATCTAGGCCACTTAATGTTAAGTATTGTATACTGGAGGGCTAGATGGAGACAATATGACCTTATTGATTACACCAACATGGGTCCTTCAGATCAGAAAACACAAAAGGACTACAGGCAAAGGGGTTACAATTGATCACAAAAATCGTCCTTGTTTGAGCAAATCAACTAACCCAGGCCTAGCTTTATCATCCGGTAGATTCGGTTGGAGTGTGTCTGAGGGTCATCTAAGGTGAACCCAGAGGACAGTAGAGCCGTCTCAAACAGCAGAATGACCAGGTCCTTCACAGACTTATCATTCTTATCAGCCTCTGCCTTCTGCCTCAGGGTCTCCACAATGGGGTGGTCTGGGTTGATCTCCAGGTGTTTCTTGGCAGCCATGTAGCCCATGGTGGAGTTGTCCCTCAGGGCCTGGGCCTTCATGATCCTCTCCATGTTGGCCGTCCAGCCGTAGGTGCTGGTCACGATGCAGCAGGGGGAGGAGACCAGGCGGTTGGACACTGTCACCTAGGGGGGGGGTAGAATAGGTTGGTTATTAGGAGGATGATTAGAACAGCATTGAATCAGGCAATCGTTGTACTGTCAGTGAGCTTGTAAATAAAGTGGGGTTTATTGGTGACATTGAGGTAAACATTTTCCTTATCATAAAGGGCCTCTTCAGCAACGTGATATCTGTAAGCAGTGTGATTAAGCGTTCTCACCTTCTCAACTTTCTTCTCCAGGATGTCCTTCATGATCTTGCAGAGGTTCTCAAACTGAGACTTCTGCTCTTCTTGTCTCTTCTTCATGTCCTCATCCTCAGGCAGCTCCAGACCCTCCTTGGTCACAGAGACCAGGTTCTTGCCATCGTACTCCTTCAGCTGCTGGACACAGTACTCATCAATGGGCTCAATCATGTAGATCACCTCCAGGCCAGCCTTGCGAAGGCGCTCCACGAACGCGGAGTTGGCTACCTGGTCTTTGGTCTCGCCTGGAACATGCAGTAGGTAAAGCAACTTGAGCAAACAAGTTCCTACCATCTGACAACCTATGAACTGGGCTGTACAGTGAGGAGTGTTTCCTCACCAGTGATGTAGTAGATGTGTTTCTGGGTGTCCTTCATGCGTGTGACGTAGTCCTTCAGGGAGACCATCTCGTCCCCTGAGGCTGAGGTGTAGTAGCGCAGCATGTCTGACAGCCTCTTACGGTTCTGAGAGTCCTCATGGATACCCAGCTGGGAAAGAAAACAGATTTAAGTTAAACAACAAGTCACCCAGAAAGTATCTTGGTGCGTTACGAGACTTTTACATTTTCCAGGAAGTAACCCAAATTTCTGACAAATATGATATCTAGAAGGGGCTTGTTTGTTGCCTTGTGTCAGTAAGGTAAACGTCCTTTAAGAATAGAGCCAGATTTCACATAATTCCGGAGGACATGAAAGGTGTGCCCCCTGCAGATTGTTTTAAGGTAGGCCTTGGATTCCAAGTTTAGATTTATGCAAGCACTAACAATATGCCATAGAGGCTGACCCTAGTCATGCAAACCCACTTCAGCAAGACAGAAGATGGTGGTAAGGAGCACTCTGAGCGACAGGGCCCTAAGCAGCTTATATCAGGTTTAGAGGAGACAAGATGGAGAGGGGATCAGACAGGTGGCGACCAGTTAAAGGTTAGTGGAACATTCTTCAAAGAACAAAGAATATGACATAGTATCCACCGAGATTGTCTCCTACATCCTATTATACCATGAGATACAAGATGACTGTCGCAAACTAGATTTAGTTCAGGCTGACCTTGAAGGTAATGTTACAATGATGATAGCTGATGTGTGGTGAGCATGTTGGCACAAAACGGTTGACATGTGCCACCCATGTGGTGGGTGCTGCTGTTACACATCAATTGTCAGAAAACTAGTGAAAAGCTCTGTATAAATAATATAATCCATTATTACTATGTTTACAGTGTCACATTAGTATGAAACTGACCTTGATGTTCTTGGAGAACTGCTCATAGTACTTCTTGTAGTTCTCTCTGTCCTCTGAGAGTTCTGTGAAAAGCTCTATACACTTCTTGACCAGGTTCTTGCGGATCACCTTGAGGATCTTGCTCTGCTGCAGCATCTCTCTGGAGATGTTCAGGGGGAGATCCTCAGAGTCCACCACACCCTTGATGAAGTCTGGAGAGAACGACCAAGACAATATGGGTCAGATGAGATTATAGCTGTGTTAATCATTCACAGACCTGCTCTATGTGAGCATCTACTTCAGTTCTGTCTGACTTACTGAGGTACTCAGGGATCAGATCGTCACAGTTGTCCATGATGAAGACCCTCCTGACGTACAGCTTGATGTTGTTCTTCTTCTTCTTGTTCTCAAAGAGGTCAAAGGGCGCACGGCGAGGCACAAAGAGCAGGGCACGGAACTCCAGCTGGCCCTCCACTGAGAAGTGCTGTAGAAGAAAACAGAAGGTCAACTACTAACTAAAACAAATCTTCATGTACATGTATACTGTATGCCATTATGAAATTAGCTCAAGCATTATAAACGTACCAATACTGGTACTACCTATGACTACCTACAAATCAGAGTGAAACTTTGTAAATAAACAGTGTGGAAACATATTCTGTTGGCCAATATAAATAGAATATCCTCACCTTGACAGCCAGGTGTTCCTCCCAGTCGTTGGTCAGACTCTTGTAGAACTCTCCGTACTCCTCGTTGGTGATGTCATCAGGGTTACGAGTCCAAAGGGGCTTGGTCTTGTTCAGCTCCTCCTGGTCAATGTACTTCTCCTTGATCTTCTTCGTCTTCTTCTTCTTCTTCTTGTCCCCACATGCGCCGTCATGGCCATGATCATGGTCATCCTCCTCGTCCGAGCCTACGTCCTCGATATCAGGTTTGTCCTCCTCTCCTTGCCCATCTTTCTTCTCCTTTTCCTCCTCCTCCTCCTCCGCCTCATCATCACTCACTTCCTTGTCGCGCTCCTTCTCCACCTGAACAGAGAGGATCATGGGCATGTTAGGGGACAGAGTTAGTGTACAGGAAGTTATTTTTAGAGGGTAGTTGGCAGAAATATTTCATTCACTGTGTTTCACATTCGATTTAAAAATGAAAAAAGTGAAAAATGTTATCAGCATCAATTTATCGTCCAATCAGTTACTTGTCCAATCTGAAATCTATTCCTACCCCCTCCCTTGACCTCTTATGCAAATCTGAAAGGATCCTTGAGATGTACTTCCAACAACGTAGTAATCACTCAGTGCAGTTCCCACTACATTAGGGGTTGATTTCACACTAGTTACAATTTAATCCACTCACGCCTACTAGTTCTTACAAAGAGTGTGATGGGGTATCCGATGAACTGGGAGTGCTTCTTCACGATTTCTTTGACCCGTTTTTCCTCACAATATTCTGTCTGGTCATCCTTCAGGTACAGAATCACCTTGGTGCCACGACCAATAGACTCAGCTATAGGAGAGAGACATGAGAGTCAAGTCAGCGTTTAGGACAGACCATACCAGGAAAATAATCTTAACATTGAGTTAAGTGGTACAGTTCACTGTAAAACTATAATCTGTCTTTACCTGACGTGTCGACTTTGACGGTGAAGGATCCGCCAGCAGAGGATTCCCAGATGTACTGCTCATCATCGTTGTGCTTGGTGATGACAGTCACCCTCTCAGCCACCAGGTAGGCGGAGTAGAAACCCACACCGAACTGCCCGATCATAGAGATGTCAGCTCCAGCCTGCAGGGCCTCCATGAAGGCCTTGGTGCCAGACTTGGCGATGGTTCCAAGGTTGTTTATCAGGTCGGCCTTGGTCATGCCGATGCCGGTGTCAACCAGGGTCAGGGTGCGCTCCTCCTTGTTGGGAATGACCTCGATCTTCAGGTCCTTGCCAGAGTCCATCTTGGTCGGGTCTGTCAGGCTCTCATAGCGGATTTTGTCCAGAGCCTAGTAGTCGATTGAAAATAAATAGGTCTAAATACACCTGAATTTTGATTTCACACCGACCTCAGCACAAGATTAACAAAACTCTTAATTATATGTAAATGTATCCTGCAGGCTACGTCAATATTTTATTGTGTTTAATAAAACATGAATTTAAACAATCTAAAGATACTTCAAATATTAATAGTGGTGCAATAAACTAGGAATGTAAGTAAAATGCCTGTGTATTTTATGAATTGTCAAATAATACTAAATTACCAAGAAGTCTAAGTGCTTGTGGTGTCTGAAGTACTCACATCTGAGGAGTTGGAGATGAGCTCCCTAAGGAAGATCTCTTTGTTGGAGTAGAATGTGTTGATGATCAGCGACATCAGCTGGGCGATCTCAGCCTGGAAGGCAAAGGTCTCTGCCTCCTCCTCCATCGGAGCGTCATGGGCTTCTGGCATCTGTGGAGACAGACACACACTCTGAGAAGGAGACAACACACCAGATTGTCTTCTGACAGGTTGCGTCACTCCTTGGACTGTCAGTGCAGCCGAAGTTGTGCAATCTGACGTCACCGTCAAAAACACATTTTTCAACTCCACCCCAAAACAGCTTTTTAGCAAAGAGTTATTTCCTCAAGCAAGAATTTTGCTAGGACTGTCTGGGAGTGGTCTGAGTGGGAAACTGAAAACTAGCCATTATTGGCAGAGAGGTTTGGAAGTATCTTTCTTATTGGCCTATTAAAGGTGTACTATGTAGAAATCACTGAACCATTTCCTGGTTGCAAAAATTAAAATAGTTTAGCTAATTTCAGTTCATGTGACAAAACAAGTAGTGTCGAGAATCATTGTACAATCTAAACTGCCGTGAAATATATTTTCTATAACAATTTTATGCTGTTTGAAGCTGGTGTACAAAACCAAAAGTACGATGCAAAATCTAAACTTTAGGGAAGCATAACAATAGCGCACATAGAACAGATCTACCGCTTCTTAGACTTGCTTTCAATGAAAATTCAGATCATTAACTCACATTTCTATATGCATTTGGTCAGGTCACCCAAAAAGTTACATATTGCATCTTAAATAATTTACCACCTGGTGATGTCACCAGGCAGGCCAAAACTCCATCCCACCAAAACAGGCTGAAATGTCAGGTGTTCTTTTCAAACCGCTCTTACACTAAAAGGGAATTATCATAATTTTCAAAATGTCACAGTATTATTCCAATCTCGGTGTGGAAATATATAAAACACAGGAAATCATGTTTTTGACAGCACTGGGCCTTTAATGTGCGCACTAGCTCGTGCACCTGCATGGAGTTCCGTAAGGGATTTATAGTTTAAAACAGACAGATGGTGTGTGACAGACTGTCCTCGCTGTTCCTCACAGCTGCATTGACTTCATGACCATAATCCACCAAATGCAAACCATCAGCAGAGAAGCCACAGGTCCTTGCCACATTTGAGTCATTTAGCAGATGCTCTTATCCAGAGTGATTTACAGTTAGTGCATTCATCTAAAGATAGCAAGGTGAGACGACCACATAGTCATAAATATAATCCCCCCTAAAAGTATGAACACTTTTCCAAATGTCTCCCTCAAAATGTAATAAGTATATTCTTACATTTTACATAGCTTATTTCATAGAGCAAAGTATTCAACAAAATAAACTGAAATAAATTCATTGTAAGGAAATTACATCAATGGATAATTGTCTACTCTGAACAGGCGCACTATAATATAATCGAATATTCTACATTCCACACTGCTGGTAGGCTATGAAAGTACCAGCCATAATGACGATGCGCTAATAAGCAACAGTTACTTTGACGATGAATGAGTTCTTATATATAAAAAATAAAACTCATTCATCGTCAAATCTCAGTGTAATCTGACCGAAAGCACGTGGCTTGAAGTAACATCGGACAAACATGCTCCACCTGCCGGTTGGTACGGTAAATAACATGATTCTAGAACCTACCAGCGCATAATCCGTTTCTATCTATCATATCGCAATCTCCTCCTCGCGACTGTGTATTATAACTAGTTATGTTTATATTTATGAATTTCCTACTTGAATAAATATTATCCAAATCGTGATGAATAGTTATTGTTTAGTAAAGTGAATGAAAATAATTTTCGGAAAATGATCAAAGTGTGACAGACAGTCAAGATCCATGACGGGATATACTGCAGGTTTTATAGGTCAGCTTCATAACATAATGAATGCAAACGTATGGATGGTGGGCTATGCTGAAATAATGTAAGGTAATTAGGAAAAGTACAATGGAATTCATTGCAACAAAATAATGTTTTGGATGGATTTTTCTGATGGCAAAGAAATTAAATATAATCTATATATTTCGTTAATAGACTGGACTACCACTGACTGTATGACTTGGAGAGTGACACTCATCTTACTGTTGGAAAATGTTATTTCATTTCTTACCTTACTGTGGATGGAAATGTCCCTGTACTCTTCTTCAGAAGTTGGTTCCTGACCAAACACAACCCAGCCAGCTAACGCCAAAGATGGGGAGAGGAGGACAACTGGCAAGGTTTTATACCAGCTGAGTGTCTTCGAGAAATCCTCAGCTTCTAGAACCGTCTGGACTCTTCCAAAACTGTGCTTCTACAGTGTGTAGGATGAGTGTGTGCACTGAGAGGAGCGATGGAATGTCAATCAAACGCTAGAACTCTGTCCACGCCCCTCTTGCATTCAATTCTGTGAAGGCGGGTTTATGGGCGTGGCGATATCAGGGTTCATTTTGTATTTTATTTGTTTAAATCAGGGTTAATACCTTCATATAAACAAACAGTCATTGGTACAGTACATACCAATATAGTGTCCCTGTGTTGAATTTCCACGACAATATCATGACATGTTCATCATCATGATAACTCAAAAGAATTCACAAGAAAACAAGATGTGAAATACTGTCATTACAGGGAGCACTTAGGAGAGGCTAAGGTGATGCAAAATAAATAGTCCATTCATCCATCTCTGAGATATTAAATTTGTGTTGAATTATAAACATGCCAGACATCACAATAATCCAGACTATTTGAAAAAGAGGATTCATCAACCAGAAAGAGACAATGTAAGATATTTTTCTAAATACATCTTTATTATAAATCTTGTCGTTTTTCATAGAAAATAGCTCACAGTTACAAAAAGACAAGTCAAATCCCTGTTGACTTGACATTAAATAGCCTATTATTAAAGTACAGTTGAATAGGGTATACTATATGAATAGGCAGCCGGTATACTATGTGATTATGGTAGTGATTAATTATGATTGAATAAATACAATACTTTCTCCACAGCTTGACAGTCATGGAAAATGTAAATTGGAAAGTCTATTTGGGACAAACAAAAAAATTACTTACAAAATAAAGAGTTAAAAGGCTCTTAAATAAAATGATGTACTTCTGTAATATCTTTAGTCAACTTCCTCCATTCTAGAGGTGTCATCATCTCCCTCCAGGACAGGCATGTCATCCTCACTGGGCTGGAGGATGTCCTCCACTGCTGAATCATCATCATCGATGCCTGTAGATGGGAAGAAATAGCCTTCATTAGAAAACCATCTTCAGTTGGTGTACTAACTGCTATTCAGGCAGCCAAAGTATGGAAAAAGCAAAAGCCATATTCCTTACCATTGTACTACCATGATATTTCTGTCAGTTACTTGGTGTTTGCAGCCCTGTCTGTATATTGCTCTAGGAGGAGACTTTCAATCCCATCAACCAAGACAAAAGCTGAGGGCGAATAAGCTTGATCAACTCACCCAGGCCAAGCTTGATCATCCTGTAGATGCGATTTGCGTGGGTCTGAGGGTCGTCCAGTGTGAATCCAGAAGACATCAGAGCAGTCTCGAATAGCAAGATGACCAGGTCCTTCACGGCTTTGTCGTTCTTGTCGGCCTCAGCTTTCTCTCTCAGAGTCTCGACAATAGGGTGGGTTGGGTTGATCTCCAGGTGCTTTTTGGCTGTCATGTAGCCCATGGTGGAGTTGTCTCTGAGAGCTTGAGATTTCATGATCCTCTCCATGTTGGCTGTCCACCCATAGGTGCTGGTCACGATGCAGCAGGGGGAGGAGACCAGGCGGTTGGACACTGAAACCTGTCAATATTGAAAACAGATGATTAGTAGTCATAGTGACGATTGTTGTAAGTAGTCTGATATTAAAAGGTGAAGACACTTTGCAGAGGGATTAGGTTCAGGTAAATTGTGCTTGTACCTTCTCAATTTTCTTGTCCAGGATGTCCTTCATAATCTTGCAGAGGTTCTCAAATTTAGAATTCAGCTCCTCCTGTTTCTTTTTCTCATCCTCATCCTCAGGCAGCTCCAGACCCTCCTTGGTCACAGAGACTAGGTTCTTGCCATCATACTCCTTCAGCTGCTGGACACAGTACTCATCAATGGGCTCAATCATGTAGATCACTTCCAGGCCGGCCTTGCGGAGGCGCTCCACAAAGGAAGAGTTGGCGACCTGTTCCTTGGTCTCACCTAGAAGAGGATACACAGTTATTAACATTTGGATTGCCCTGTTTCTTTCTCAAGTTTTCAATGTAACATTGATTTAACAAAGGACAAATAATGGAGAGAAAAAATGTAGGGAAGCTCACCAGTAATGTAGTAGATGTGTTTCTGGGTGTCCTTCATGCGGGAAACGTAGTCCTTCAAGGAAACCATTTCATCACCGGAGTTGGAGGTGTAGTAGCGCAGCATGTCTGACAATTTCTTGCGGTTCTGAGAGTCCTCATGGATTCCCAGCTAAAAGGCACACAACGATGGAAGATGTTAATGCTAAAGCTCCCTCAAAAAGAGAAGGAGAAGTTTGGGAGAAAATCTGTAGTACCTTGGAAAAGCCATTTCAAAGTGAGGAAGAGCGTACCTTGATGTTCTTAGAGAACTGCTCGTAGAACTTCTTGTAATTGTCCTTGTCCTCTGAGAGCTCGATGAAAAGCTCTATACACTTCTTGACCAGGTTCTTGCGGATCACCTTGAGGATCTTGCTCTGCTGCAGCATCTCTCTGGAGATGTTCAGGGGGAGATCCTCAGAGTCCACCACACCCTTGATGAAGTCTGGAGAGAACGACCGAGACAATTGGTCAGACATCTTACTTACAGCTTTATTTGAAGTCCTGATTGAGGTAGGTGCTCAGGAGGTATCCATGAAAGGTTTAAGGAACAGTACTCACTGAGATACTCTGGCATCAGCTCGTCACAGTTATCCATGATGAAGACCCTGCGCACATACAGCTTGATGTTGTTCTTCTTCTTCTTGTTCTCAAAGAGGTCAAAGGAAGCCCTCCTGGGTACAAAGAGGAGAGCGCGGAACTCCAGCTGGCCCTCCACTGAGAAGTGCTGTGGGAATAAAAAGATAAACATTGACTCATACAGTCCTAATAATATATTAATTCATAGGTTGGATCAAGATAAACCCATAAGGGTTGAGTTTTCGGGTTGCTATCATGGACTCACCTTGATAGCCAGGTGGTCCTCCCAGTCGTTGGTCAGACTCTTGTAGAACTCTCCGTACTCCTCATTGGTGATGTCATCAGGGTTACGGGTCCAGATAGGCTTGGTCTTGTTCAGCTCCTCTGCGTCGATGTACTTCTCCTTGACCTTCTTCTTCCTCTTGTTCTTGCTGTCCTTGGTGTCCTCGTCCTCATCAGAGCCGACGTCCTCGATCTTGGGCTTGTCTTTGTCCTCAGCTGCAGCATCTTTATCAGCCTCCTCATCCTTTTCTCCCTCCTCAAGGTCCACCTCCTTCTCTCTAGACTTCTCCACCTTGATGAAAATGTTCATGTTATTAAAACGTTTTAAGAAATTGCTTACTATAGGGAGCAATGTTTGGGTCCACTATTATCGAAAGGTTACTTTCCTAGTTTATACAGTATATTTCAGTTAATCTCACCAATATTTTGTTACGACTAAAGAAATATAGAGCTCTATTAGAACTTACATAGAGTGTGATGGGGTAGCCAATGAACTGGGAGTGCTTCTTCACAACCTCCTTGACGCGCTTCTCCTCACAGTATTCAAACTGGTCCTCCTTCATGTGCAGGATCACTTTGGTGCCACGGCCAATGGACTCACCTTCAGGTCGGACAAATCAGACTCACACATTGGATCTAGGCTTACTACCTTTAGAATGACATTGTTGCACAGCAGATTCAAGTTATGCAGGAAGAGGGTTTATAGTGTTGTATTGGAGAAATGTGTTTGTGGTAGCATATTAATCAATGCTGTTGAAAAGGCTTACCAGTGTCAACTTTGACAGTGAAGGAGCCACCAGCTGCAGACTCCCAGATGTACTGCTCATCATCGTTGTGCTTGGTGATGACAGTCACCCTCTCAGCCACCAGGTAGGCGGAGTAGAAACCCACACCGAACTGCCCGATCATAGAGATGTCAGCTCCAGCCTGCAGGGCCTCCATGAAGGCCTTGGTGCCAGACTTGGCGATGGTTCCAAGGTTGTTTATCAAGTCGGCCTTGGTCATGCCGATGCCGGTGTCAACCAGGGTCAGGGTGCGAGTGCGCAGGTCAGGGGTGACCTCGATCTTTAGGTCCTTGCAGGAATCCAATTTGGTGGGATCTGTCAAGCTCTCGTATCTGATCTTGTCCAAAGCCTGTCAGAACATGAAAAAAAGAGGTCACAATGGTAAAAAGAAGTCTCTTGGTTGATAGCTTGAGCTAATTTAACAAGGTGGTTAGCATGCTAACTCTGAGCTATAACTTGTTTTCTCTATTGGCTCAGAGTGCAGTGTATGAGTGGTTGGTTACTAAGGTAAAATGTTACATGGGACAATTCAGCGTTATGATTAATCTACTCACATCTGAGGAGTTGGAGATGAGCTCCCGAAGGAAGATCTCTTTGTTGGAGTAGAAGGTGTTGATGATCAGCGACATCAGCTGGGCGATCTCAGCCTGGAAGGCAAAGGTCTCCACTTCCTCCTCCATGGTGTGGCTGGCTATCTCTGGCATCTAGAGAAACAAAATGGCAGACATTGAAAGATCTTTAATTGTACTTTTATTATCCTATGAATGGCTGAATAGCCTTGTATTAAGGCTATTCAGAAGAAAAGCACTTTAGGCTTTTTGCTGCATTTTGCAATAAGTCTTGCTTCAGCGCAATTGAAGAAAATAAAACTTATAGAAGCTTACAAATAGTCAATGCAGGAAATGTTGCCTATTTAAAGCTTTTAACATCTGGAGACACCTGATTTTTTCTAGAAAGCCTCAAGTCTAGTCAGCCACATGGCAATGAGAGATAGAAGTGCTGAGGAAGAAAGGCAGCTGTTATACAGCCCTCCATTGGAGGCTCCTGTTGCACAGGCACCATCTGTCAATCAAGGCCTCTGCCATTTGAAAAGAGGGTGGAGTTTACAGAATCTTCACACCCCCTTGCCAACAGCTGTAGTGGTGCCATGTGAATGTGACTAAGATGATGTAAGACTTTTGTCTTGAATAGAGAAATGTTGAGTTTTATTGTGTCTTCAGCATGGAATTGTCCTCTCTACTATAGGGTTTTGTGTGTTATTTAATTTCAGCAAAACTATTATAGTTGCTCTTAAAAGTCCTGATTGTTTTAAAGCACTGATATACTGAGAAGTATTCATCAAATGCCATTAACATTTTTCCCCATTGAAGACACTTTTTCCTAAAGCAGCATCTTGTCCATAAAAATGATCAAGGCTTCATAAAACTACTTTTCCCAGATCAATGCATCTATGAATCCATCATTGCCCTTCGCTTCAAACTGACTATATTCATCTTATAGGTTCTGGTCTAAGACACTTTGAGGTCTGATAAATGCATTCTTTAATAACTTGTTATAGGTAACTTGATTGTAATTGTTCTCTGTGCCGTCTGCCAAGCCTCTCTTCTCGTCCTTCTCTTCAGCTGCCATGTCTCTCTCTCCCTCTAACCAGGGTCATATTCCATGTGCTCATCTCCTAGCATGCTCACACAAAGGGTTCTACCAGACCCAGGAAAACGGTCTGTTAAATTCTCCCCACTGATTTAATGCTATTTCAGATGAATACGGTTCAATTCTTCCCCGGTATACATTATTCCGTATGGAGTACCAACATACTGTAGGCTGCTTGTTTCCTGCTGGTCTTTCACCTTTATAAAATGAATGCATAATGTATATCCAGAATATTTTCTATTGACCTTCCTTACACTCCTGAGTTGCAAGTAGCTATTAATTTGGTTTGCCTTTCATCTATCTCCCTCTCCCTCTTACCTTGACTAGATAAGAATGTGCTCCTGTGCTTCACTTGGCGTTTTCTGATCACTGTAGATTGAATCTCAGAGCGTCTCTGCTGTTCCTTTGCAGATGAATCTAGTATTTAAATCTCTGTATTTCACTGGTCCTAATCCTCTATGGATTCAGGTGAATGTCCTCTCACTCGCTGTATCTGAGGACCCCTGGGCCTGCTCCTGTCTTTTTATACAAGAGGCGCTTTCTCGAAGCTCCCATTCAGAAGCTTCCAGAAGGAATGCCCAGTCCCACTACAGTATAGAGTAAGAGGGGGGGGGGGGGGGGGGGGGCTAAAGAAAGTACCAGTAGGGTGAGGGTGATAGTGAGAGCTGTGAGGGGTCTGTCGCCGTAAACCACATGTGTCCTTATAGGGCAGCACAGTCACAAGGGGTGCCTGTCACTCAGGGGCCAGAGGCGTCCTGATAGCGTCTGTCAGGCCTGGCCCAGCAGGCCCCACCATAGCCTTTCCAACCACCTGCTCCCACCAGAACCCTTCGGACAGACAGACGCAGGGCAGAAGGCCTCCGAAAAGATAACAGGCAACACGTCTTTTTTTGGCTAGTGAGATTGAGAAAGAATAGCTGATGTGTTAGAGTAATGGTTCAGTTCCAGGCCACGGAAACTGTGTTGGGAGATTGGCTACAGAGTTTACTTCCACAGTCTTTGATCCTATCTATCCTTAATACACATGCATGTCTATAGAAAGAAATCATTTTGCGTGGTTTTACCTCAACAAGAGGGCCTTTTTTGTGTCCTAATGGTGACACTACTGCTGATTTAGTTATAATGATGATATAAACAAGATGTGGAATATGTTGATTTTGTTTGAATGGAACATGAGTAGGCTATTTTCTCTGCATTGTTGGAAAGGGGCCGTAAGTGAGCAGTTCACTGTTAGTTGACACCTGTTGTTTACGAAAGCATGACGAATACAATTTGATTTGATTGATTTGAAATTAGAAAATGTATATAATGGAGAAAGCAGTACGATGCAACTCGTGTCTTAATTTTTAGCAGACATCATGGTAAGACAAATGTCAAATCATGAACATAGAGAAAATGATGGAAAAGACCAGAATTCTCCGGCATGTGTGTTTGAGCAGAGACTGCCCAGAGGATGGCGCTATTAGCAACAGGCGAGTAAAGCAGTATGTATCTAGTTGTTTGGAGAAGTTGCATCTCCCCTGATGTCTGGAAACATTGAGAGGCAACTGCTAGAGAAGACAGAACAATTCCATTTAGACTCAGATCATGATATGGGGAACTTATGGACCGGACTATTAATGAACGTTAAGGAATACATGTAATCGCTTACAACTCTGATGATTGGGACCGGATGACTCGAGTATGCAATTTGAATGGTAATAAACATATTTAATTAATTCAAGCGTATCCTTACATTTGGGTTAGACGTGTTCCCTGTGAGTTATTTTCAATTCAGAAGAATTGTGATCAGATAAAATAGAGATCTGATGTTGCATGGATGAAGAGTGGGCTACAGACTAAAATAATGTAGTAGGCTCGATCAAATTAATTAAATATGAATATCCACAACATGAATATACATTTCACAATTGTAAAATGGTCATATCCAAATTGAATGATTACTTTTTTAGAACGACATAGACATTTGCAGCATTCACGAGCGTTTTTCGCATGATGGTCTACCTAGCCTAAAGGCCACCAGATGGCGATATTGAGCCATTTCATCTTACCTTTGGATGGTTTCACATCATACACAGTTTCATTCACGTTTCATAAACTGCCTTTGGATGGTATGATGAAACGACTCAATATCGTCATCTGCTGGCCTATGGGCTAAGGTAAAACATGATTCAAGGACCGAATTCTCCACAATAAGAAAGTATATGTCCATGCAATTCCACTGGAACGTTTTGCTACCTAGACAAACTATCACATGCATTTTGTCGAGGGTTTATACATGTATTTTGCCTCACCAAATTCCTCACTTCTCTCGCTAAACTGAAGTAGTAACACATTGAAGCTTTTAGCACGTTGGTTGTGGTCTCAACTGTGGAGCGCATGCTCTATCAGTACCAGTCAAAAGTTTGGACACACCTACTCTTTCAAGGGTTTATTTTTTTCTGCATTGTCTAATAATAGTGAAGACATCAAATCTATGAAATAACACATATGGAATCATGTCGTAACCAAAAAAGTATATTTTATATTCTTTCAAGTAGCCACCTTTTCCTTAATGACAGCTTTGCACACTCTTGGCATTCTCTCAACCAGCTTCAACTGGAATGATTTTCCAACAATCTTGAAGGATTTCCCACATATGCTGAGTACTTGTTGGCTGCTTTTCCTTCACTTTGCAGTCCAACTCATACCAAACCATCTGAATTGGGATGAGGTCAGGTGATTGTGGAGGCCAGGTCAGCCAAGCAGGTTAAGTGTGCCTTGAATTCTAAATACATCACTGACAGTGTCACCAGCAAACACTCCCACACTATCACACCTCCTCCATGCTTCACGTTGGGAACTACACATGTCGGAGATCATCGGTTCACCTACTCTGCGTTTCACAAAGAGACAGAGTTTGGAACCACAAATCACAAATTTGGACTCATCAGACCAAAGGACAGATTTCCACTGGTCTAATGTCCTTTGCTCGTGTTTCTTGGCCCAAGCAAGTCTCTTCTTCTGGTTTTCAGCAATTCGACCATTAAGGCCTGATTCACGCAGTCTCCTTTGAACAGTTGATGTTGAGATGTATCTGTTACTTGAACTCTGTGACAGCATTTATTTGGGCTGCATTTTCTGAGATTGGGAACTCTAGTGAACTTATCTTCTGCAGCAGAAGTAACTCTGGGTCTTCCTTTCTTGAGGCGGTCCTCAGAGAGCCAGTTTCATCATAGCGCTTGATGGGTTTTGCAACTTCATTTGAAGAAACTTTCTAAGGTCTTCAAATTTTCCAGATTGACTGACCTTCATGTCTTAAAGTAATGATGGTCTCTCATTTCTCTTTGCTTATTTGAGCTTTTCTTGCCGTAATATGGGCTTGGTCTTTTACCAAACAGGGTAAACCACCCATACCTTGTCACAACACAACTGATTAGCTCAAACGCATTAAGAAGGAAAGAAATTGCACAAATTAACTTTTAACAAGGCACATCTGTTAATTGAAATGCATTCCAGGTGACTACCTCATGAAGCTGGTTGAGAGAATGCCAAGAGTGTGCAACGCTGTCATCAAAACAAATGTTGGCTACTTTGAAGAATCTCAAATATAAAATATATTTGATTTATATAAAACTTTTTTTGGTTACTACATGATTCCATATGTGTTATTTCATAGTTTTGATGTCTTCACTATTATTCTACAATGTAGAAAATAGTTTAAAAAATAAAGAAAAACCCTTGAATGAGTTGGTGTGTCCAAACTTTTGAAATATACTGTATATATATATATATATTTTAAAATGTTTAGCTCACATTATACAATTTAAAACTATGCATTAAGGTGTCTGTAATATAATAAACGTACCAAAAATGAATTTAAACATTATTCAAGCATTTATGTAACTTCCAAATCTTTTTTTTTTAACGGAGGAGGAGTACCAAGATGGGTGCGCGTTGGCTTTAATACCCAGTCTCGGTCTATCATCCAGGTTGAATGCACATCGTTGGTAAGATCCGGGTTTTGGACAGGATGAACGCCAATTTCCAAGATGGCTGCGGAGGGAGGAGGGAAGGAGATGAACGAAATTAAAACTCAATTCACCACCCGGGAAGGTGTCTATAAACTCCTCACTCACTCCGAATATAGCCGCCCTAACAGGGTGCCTTTTAATTCACAGGGCTCAAATCCGGTAAAAGTCTCATTCGTGAACGTGAACGACCAGTCAGGCAACGGCGACAGAATCTGTTTCAATGTGGGCCGGGAACTGTACTTTTACATCTACAAAGGCGTAAGAAAGGTAAACAGCACTCAAAGATGACAACTTTTATTATTAAAAAGCTAATGTGCGTGTTCAAATGCATAGCAATGTGCTGTCCAGTTTAGAAGTTTCGCTGACGTGCGCAGATAGCTAGCCAGAGTAGGCCACTTAGCTATGGTGGCTAACTAGCTAGTTAGTAGCATCGCCACAGTTTGTTTTGCCCGCACCCTGTGGAGAAGTGCTGGTATGTGTATATCGCCCACCTAGTTAGCCAACTAACCGGTTCGATTCAAGTGAATGGCCTCTTGGACTGTTTGTTTTCTCTAGCTATGTGAATATGCACGCTTTAACCTTGGAACTGCCCGTCTTCAGTTCTGACATGTTGATTGACATCTTCCCCAGTTGCAGAGTACGTTAAATGCGACACGTCAAGTAATGTACATATTGTGTATTTTGAGGTTAGAGTGATAACTGACAACAGTGGTGTTTTTAGTGCTATTTTTTATTTATTTACTCTGCACAGGTTCTTTGCGATCATAGAATAGTCAACTACTGTATAGACAACTAGTTATGTGTCCTATGCTAGTCCTTCAAGGCCCCAAAGCCAGCTTGGTACTGTTTATTGTGAAAGTGTGTTTGGTTGGAAGCGAGCTGTGTTTCTGGATGATGATATGCAAGTGATTTGTCTGGGTCTGATAGTGGCAGGGATGATGTCATTGCATTGAGCTGTTTAAGGCATCTCGTGATAATGACGATGAAATGTCCTATTGTTTGTGTCTTCACATTTCTAAACTTGTTCAAAACATAAAACAAGTGAAACTTATATCACATTGTCAGACACCATTAACTTATCGTGTGTTGTGGCTGCTCGGGCATTTCTATTGTTATGATGAGGAAGATGTTGGACTGCTTCTAGGACTTGCTGTGTTGGCCTAGTTGGTGTTAACATGGGGACTTCGAGGATGGAGTAGATTTGTGTGGGTGATTGTAAGATATTTTAAGTTTAAGTTATCACCTCAATTTTTGCAAGTGTTTCTGACTAATGGATGTTGGTTTTAGTGGTATACCGGGGTATTTGGAAAGCCATGGGATGGTTTTTCAATATCGTTGAAATTGTCTTCGAACATTTTTAATACATTTGAATATGTGTAGCTACTTTTCAAGTAAATAACTGCAGTCAACTTGTGTAATATGTTAATAATTTCAGCTGTCACATAATGTTTCATTATGAAGCTTACCGGTAGGCCCCAGTCACGTGGTGTTTGTTTACAAGCACACAACAACGAGACCAGAGCCTTGTGAGTCACTCACTGGTGTGCAGGAAGCACTAGGTGATATAGTTTCAGTACGGAATTCATAACTAAATGTTTGCCAGCTAGATATCTTGTAACTTCTACGTTATCTGTCTAAAATGTGCTAAATGCTCATTTGATTTGCTAATTTAGTAGCTATCGCTATCTAGCAAAGTGATTAGTTGGGTTGGACGGTATCCAGATTGTTGTACCTTCATACCGACCTTGTGCGATTCCGGGATATTCGGTAATACCGGCACAAGGGGCGCATTTTTTCAAACCCCGCTGAGCCTGTTATCCGAACGTTAGCAATGCTAACACGTACATGTAACATCCCATAGAGAATGCAAACTAAATGCTAACGAGCACATTGCAAACATTTTATACATTCTCTGACCTGAACTGCAGTTTGTCTGTCTGCAGGAGGGGATTATCTGCTGTTACCAAGATAAGCTTGATTTTGGAAGAAGCTAACCACTAGGCTTTGGCGGGGTATATCGGGCTATTTGGCAATAGCCACGGTACAGGACTGAACTGAGGTCTCTGTAGTCCTTCCTGTAATCAGCGAAGACTAGAGGGGTATTCTACAAAGCAGGACCAATGAGTTAGCCAGTGAGTTAACTTCCCCAACAATTTTATAAAAAGATGAGCAGGAAATCGACATGGTTTAATTTGTCTGAACAACCAAAAACACGTCTAATTTTAGCTTAATGAACCAGAAAATCAATAGTAATTTCTGGTGTTCAAAGGCTAACTCATTTGTCCTGCTTTGTAGTATACCCATCAGGTATAGGACAGCAGAGCTACTGCCTGACTAGAAAACCGAGCAAACAGCTGAGATGTCAGCGAGCCCAGTGGGTCGGCTTTGTGAATAGGCCCACAGTCTCTCGCTCATTACCAAAGACTTAGGACATAGCCTAGTCTGTGTTGAAATCTCCTAATTAATTTGATAGTGGCATTGGATTATATTTTAGCAGTGTCTGTGAGGACATTTCTCAGTTGATGACAAGGAGGCAGAAGGCTAAGCATCCTCTTGCCTAATTGGCAAAATGGGTATTTTTTTTGCCGCTGACCCAGTGTGCAGTCACTCACACTTTTATCTCTCTTATGCTGGAGTTCAGAGTTAGGTCTGTTAGGGATCATATCTGTGCCCCCTGTTGTGGCCCTTGGTGTGATTGAATTTGCCATGGTATTATTCATCTGATGATGGTACACAGATCAGCAGGATATTGTACTGGATGGGACACAGAGATGTAGGCTAAATCAATTACCTATCTCTTATGAGTTTCACATTAGTAAAAGTTCCGTGGATAGATTAGGGCTTTGGCTACTGGTTTGTCCAGGGCTTTGGCTACTGGTTTGTCCAGGGCTTTGGCTACTGGTTTGTCCAGGGCTTTGGCTACTGGTTTGTCCAGGGCTTTGGCTACTGGTTTGTCCAGGGCTTTGGAACTGCATGGATTCTTGGCATATTGAAGTGTGGAAAAGATCCTAATTTCATTAGTGCTGGCCCTGCTCTGACAGATCTGTCAACAGTCTTATGACAGCCTTACCTCCCCCACTGCCTCCGTTGGTCCTCCACTCAGTTAGACCAAGGTTTCCCAAACTCAGTCCTGCCCCCCCCCCCGGGGTGCATGGTTTAATGTTTACCCTACACTTAGTGTAGTGCTCGGGCAAAAACTAAAATGTGCACCCAGGAGGGGGGCCCTGGGATCTAGTTTTGGAAACTGAGTTAGACCACCAGAGTCCTACAGTATCAACCCTAGGGCCAGGAGGTTTTCCTGGTCAGTTCATGCTGACAGGAAAAACTATTGTCCCTCATCAATATCGCTACTCATCTTACGGGTGATAACCTAACCTATACTTTCCGGGGGCCTCAAATCCATCTACAGCGTCCTACTGTACCACCAACTGCCTAGTACCGACCAGCTGTCCACAAACCCAGTGCTCTTAGATGTTTTACACCTATGAATTTGACAACAGCAATTTGACAACAGCTGTTTTTTTGTGCTGCTGCCATGTTGTGCTGCTGCCATGTTGTGCTGCTGCCATGCTATGTTGTATTGGGTCTATTTATTTAGTGTTGTCTCTTTGTCGGGATGTGTGTTGTCCTATATTTTTATCCCAGCCCCCATCCCCACAGGAGGCCTTTTGGTAAGCCGTCATTGTAAATAAGAATGAGTTTTTAACCGACTTGCCTAGTTAGATAAAGGTTAAATTGAAAAAAACTAAAAATAACTGACATAACCCCCTCAGTGTTTACACAAGCATTTGTCTGGTTAGAATCAAGTTGTCTCGCCATAGGCCTGTCTCTGCCCAAGACAACTGTTTGTAGACACTGGCACTGCAAGGTAACCTATATTTCCCCACTGGAGTGGACATCTCTTTTTCTGTCTCTCTCTCTGTGTGTCTGGCTCTCTTTTGGTCTGTCTCGCTCTCTGCCGGTGCTAATGATTGTCTGGGCAGCAGGACCGGTGTCTGGTGCCTCTGAGGTAGCTTAATAAAGTGGAATTTGCGGACATGCGATACCTCTAATGCCCTTGACATGATTGTCCTTGGGCAAGTTTGACAGAATGTAGCTACTTGCTAGGTAATGATTTCTAGGTCACCAGGATGTTTTTTGGGGGGGTTGTGTGAAGGATGGTGGAAGTCCTTGGAGAGAAGTAAAGGAAGCGGTGGGGCTGAGGCTACTTGAGGTCACTGCAGACAAGAGGTCTTTCATGTCTGTATTTCAGTTGGCTAATAGGCCTTCTGTTGCATTACCACTGGTTCTCATTAGGTCAGTGCATTACCTGCAGGTGTTATAGTGACAGGAGTGGCCTTGTAAAATCACTAAGGTGTATGTTGAACTAAGATAATTGCTATATGTGATTCTGACTGTCTTCTTCACAAGGCTGCTGACCTGAGCAAGCCCATAGACAAGAGGATCTACAAAGGAACGCAGCCCACGTGTCATGACTTCAACCCCCTCACGGCCACGGCGGAAAGCGTCTCCCTGCTGGTGGGCTTCTCGGCTGGCCAGGTGCAGCTCATCGACCCCATCAAGAAGGAGACTAGCAAGCTCTTCAATGAGGAGGTGGGTTCAGCAGAGTTCACTTTAGCCAGACTGGCTAAGATGAGTCTCCTGTGACTGAATATCAAGTAGAGGTCTACCCATTATGATTTTTCAACGCCGATACCGATTAATCGGCCATTTAATTGTTTTATTTATTTTTATTTGTAATAATGACAATTACAACAATACTGAATGAACACTTATTTTAACTTAATATAATACATCAATAAAATACATTTAGCCTCAAATAAATAATGAAACATGTTCAATTTGGTTTAAATAATGCAAAAACAAAGTGTTGGAGAAGATAGTAAAAGTGCAATATGTGCCATGTAAAAAATCTAACGTTTAAGTTCCTTGCTCAGAACATGAGAACATATGAAAGCTGGTGGTTCCTTTTAACAGGAGTCTTCAATATTCCAAGGTAAGAGGTTTTAGGTTGTAGTTATTATAGGGATTATAGGACTATTTCTCTCTATACGATTTGTATTTCATATACCTTTGACTATTGGATGTTCTTATAGACACTTTAGTATTGCCAGTGTATCAGTATAGCTTCCGTCCCTCTCCTCGCTCCTACCTGGGCTCAAACCAGGAACACAACGACAACAGCATTCCTCGACGCAGTGTTACCCATGCAGAGCAAGGGGAACAACTACTCCAAGTCTCAGAGCGAGTGACGTTTGCAACGCTATTAGCGCGCAACGCGCTAACTAGCTAGCCATTTCACATCGGTTACACCAGCCTAATCTCGGGAGTTGATAGGCTTGAAGTCATAAACAGCTGCTGTCAAACAAATGTGCTGTTTGAATGAATGCTTACGAGCTGCTGCTGCTGCCTACCACCGCTCAGTCAGACTGCTCTATCAAATCATAGACTTAATTATAATATTATAACACACACAAATATGAGCCGTAGGTCATTAATATGGTTGAATCCGGAAACTATCATCTCAAAAACAAGACGTTTATTCTTTCAGTGAAATACGGAACCGTTCCGTATTTTATCTAACGGGTGCATCCATAAGTCTAAATATTCCTGTTACTTTGCACAACCTTCAATGTTATGTCATTATTACATAAGTCTGGCAAATTAGGGAGCCCAAAGTGTTGCATATACACTGACTCTGTGTGCAATGAATGCAAGAGAAGTGAGACAATTTCACCTGGTTAATATTGCCTGCTAACCTGGATTTCTTTTAGCAAAATATGCAGGTTTAAAAATCTATACTTCTGTGTATTGATTTTAAGAAAGGCATTGATGTTTATGGTTAGGTACACATTGGAGCAACGCTATGCACCGCATCGATTATATGCAACACAGGACACGCTAGATAAACTAGTAATATCATCAACCATGTGTAGTTAACTAGTGATTGATTGTTTTTTTATAAGAAGTTTAATGTTAGCCAGCCACTTACCTTGGCTTACTGCATTTGCATAACAGGCAGTCTCCTCGTGGAGTGCAATGAGAGGCAGGTGGTTAGAGCGTTGGACTAGTTAACTGTAAGGTTGCAAGATTGAATCCCCCGAGCTGACAAGGTAAAAATCTGTCGTTCCTCCCCTGAACGAGGCAGTTAACCCACCGTTTCTAGGCCGTCATTGAAAGTAAAAATGTGTTCTTAACCTACAAACAAGCAAGATTTCTGGCTCTCACAGACCGGTAACTTCTTCTTTAAGATGCTGCTCTGTCCTCCACTCGTTACCTGTATTAATAGCACCTGTTTGAACTTGTTATCAGTATAAAAGACACCTGTCCACAACCTCAGTCACACTCCAAACTCCACTATGGGCAAGACCAAAGAGCTGTCAAAGGACACCAGAAACAAAATTGTAGACCTGCACCAGGCTGGGAAGACTGAATCTGCAATAGGTAAGCAGCTTGGTTTGAAGAAATCAACTGTGGGAGCAATTATTAGGAAATGGAAGACATACAAGACCACTGATAATCTCCCTCGATCTGGGGCTTCACGCAAGATCTCACCCCGTGGGGTCAAAATGATCACAAGAACGGTGAGCAAAAATCCCAGAACCACACGGGGGAACCTAGTGAATGACCTGCAGAGAGCTGGGACCAAAGTAACAAAGGCTACCATCAGTAACACACTACGCCGCCATGGACTCAAATCCTGCAGTGCCAGACGTGTCCCTCTGCTTAAGCCAGTACATGTCCAGGCCCGTCTGAAGTTTGCTAGAGAGCATTTGGATGATCCAGAAGAAGATTGGGAGAATGTCATATGGTCAGATGAAACCAAAATATAACTTTTTGGTAAAAACTCAACTCGTCGTGTTTGGAGGACAAAGAATGCTGAGTTGCATCCAAAGAACACCATACCTACTGTGAAGCATGGGGGTGGAAACATCATGCTTTGGGGCTGTTTTTCTGCAAGGGACCAGGACGACTGATCCGTGTAAAGGAAAGAATGAATGGGGCCATGTATCGTGAGATTTTGAGTGAAAATCTCCTTCCATCAGCAAGGGCATTGAAGATGAAACGTGGCTGGGTCTTTCAGCATGACAATGATCCCAAACATACCGCCCGGGCAACGAAGGAGTGGCTTCGTAAGAAGCATTTCAAGGTCCTGGAGTGGCCTAGCCAGTCTCCAGATCTCAACCCCATAGAACATCTTTGGAGGGAGTTGAAAGTCTGTTGCCCAGCAACAGCCCCAAAACATCACTGCTCTAGAGGAGATCTGCATGGAGGAATGGGCCAAAATACCAGCAACAGTGTGTGAAAACCTTGTGAAGACTTACAGAAAACGTTTGACCTCTGTCATTGCCAACAAAGGGTATATAACAAAGTATTGAGAAACTTTTGTTATTGACCAAATACTTATTTTCCACCATCATTTGCAAATAAATTCATAAAAAATCCTACAATGTGATTTTCTGGATTTTCTTTTCTCATTTTGTCTGTCATAGTTGAAGTGTACCTATGAGGAAAATTACAGGCCTCTCATCTTTTTAAGTTGGAGAACTTGCACAATTGGTGGCTGACTAAATACTTTTTTGCCCCACTGTATGTGGTTGACTTTCCTCACCTGGGAGGAAACTGTCGTCAAATGCAAATTAGAATATGACTGTTCCGTTCCCATATCCACACGATGTGTTGGGCATCTGTTTAGGTGTTACGGTAGTGTGGCTATTGGAACTTAGACGGGTTTGAGTAGCATGTCCTCGGTTTAAAACGTTTTCTTTTCAATGCATGTTTTACAACACTCACGTCTACGTCTCTCCGTCCTTTACCCTCAGAGACTCATAGACAAGTCTGGTGTGACGTGTGTGCGGTGGGTCCCTGGCTCAGAGAGCCTCTTCCTGGTGGCTCACTCCAGCGGCAGCCTGTACCTGTACAACGTAGAGCACACCTGTGGCACCACACCACCCCACTACCAGCTCCTCAAACAGGGCGATGGCTACGCCGTGCACACCTGCAAGAGCAAGTCGGCCCGCAACCCCCTACTACGCTGGACGGTGGGTGAGGGGGCGCTCAACGAGTTCGCCTTCTCCCCCGATGGGAAGTTCCTGGCGTGCGCCAGTCAGGACGGCTTCCTGCGTGTGTTCGGCTTTGACGCGGCCGAGCTGCATGGCACCATGAAGAGCTACTTCGGTGGACTACTGTGTGTGTGCTGGAGTCCAGACGGACGCTACATAGTGGCTGGGGGGGAGGATGACCTGGTGACTGTCTGGTCCTTCTCAGACTGCAGGGTGATTGCCAGGGGCCATGGCCACAAGTCGTGGGTGAGTGTAGTGGCGTTCGACCACTGTACGACCAGTGTGGAAGACAGCGACCCGCCCGCAGAGTTCAGCGGGAGCGACGAGGAGTTCCACGAGCAGATCCATTTTGCAGGTGGGCGGGACCGGGCCAACAGCTCCCAATCACATCTCTCCAAGAGGAACTCTACAGACGGCAGGCCGGTCAGCGTGACCTATCGCTTCGGCTCGGTGGGACAGGACACCCAGCTGTGTCTGTGGGACCTGACTGAGGACATATTGTTCCCCCACCTGCCCCTGTCACGCACCAGAACTCACACAAACGTTATGAGTGCCACCAGCCCCCCAGCTACTGGGTCGGCCACTAATACTACTACTACTACTACTACTACTACTAACCCACCTGGCACCAATGGCAACAACACCGTGAGCAGTAGCAGTGGTAACAGTGGCGCCCTCTCTAACTCAGTCCCCGCTCCCCTGCCGCGCTCCAACAGCCTGCCGCACTCCACTGGCCCCGCAGGGGGCAGCACCACGCCTAACAGCCACATGAGCAGCAAAGGAAGCAGCATCATCGACAGCGCCTTCATCGCCACCGGGGTCAGCAAGTTTGCCACGCTGTCGCTACACGACACACGCAAGGAGCGCCACGAGAAGGATCACAAACGCAACCACAGCATGGGCCACATCAGCAGCAAGAGCAGTGACAAGCTCAACCAACTGAGCTCTGCGGCGCGGACAGCCAAGGCGGATGCCGCTAAGACTCTGGGCACGCTGCTGTGCCCGCGCATGGAGGAGGTTCCTCTGCTGGAGCCACTGGTGTGTAAGAAGATCGCTCATGAGAGACTCACTGTGTTAATCTTCCTGGAGGACTGTCTGGTCACAGCCTGCCAGGAGGGCTTCATTTGCACATGGGCCAGGCCCGGGAAAGTGGTGAGTCTAGACCCCTAGCCACTTCCAACCCCTAGGGAAGATCTCAATTGAATCCTTCTTGAAACCTATTGGATGAGAAAGCCAGAGGTCCCGCCCCTCTGACCTTCTCCAATGGGTTTTGAGAAGGAGGTGAGGAAGGAGGAGTATGTAATTGAGATCTTCCCCTAGACACTATAGTTTGACATCTGGCACCTAGACTAGACACTTCTCATAGATTTCTGAAAATGTTGATTGACTATTGATTGGCAGTTTAGGTTTGCTATGCAGCATCCTCTTTTGCCCACTGTGATACCCTTACAGGGATGGTTATCAATCCAGGAGCTTAATTGGCAATTTAGAAATGTTATGGATTTGTTTTGGTGCTAAAAACATTTTTTTGTGATGATGATGTAACCTACTGTTTCCCATTGATGACAAGTTTCAAATAGCATTGTTTTTTCCTTTCTGAGTGTCCAAAAAGTCTCTCCTCCTCTAACTCATTCCCCTCTCCTCCCCTGCAGGGCTTACTGCCATCTCAGAACCCGACCAACTCTCCTAGTGGGACTGTAGTATAGCCCTGGTGCTAGTGCTGCTAAACTAAACCGAGCTCCACCAGACGACAGATGGGACAGGATGACCTGTCCACACCTCGCCATAGCCCATTAGTGCTGTTCTTCACTCTCACACCTTCACCACCACTGAAAGTCTCTTTTTGTTCTGTTCGTCTTTAGATAGGATAGATAGCTTACGTGGGCCAGTGAGGGTAGGTGGAGAGGCCCACAGTCTGAAAGGGGTGTAAAGGATCACGCAGAAAGCTTGAAATGGTCCATGAGCATTGAAACTGTTGTTCAGGGACAGGAGGCTGGCAGGGCTGTGTTTTATTTGTTTCCACCTCTGTTCCCCCTCAACCTTCTCTAGTCTGCTCCAGAAACAAACCCTGGAAGAGCCCGGGCTTGTTTTCAGACTCTCTAATAGCTTAGCCCGGTCCAGAAACACAATCCCTAGCCACTACTACTTCTGACATTTTGTGTAGATCTGAAAGACTTGGATAGGTTTAATCATTATGGTAGTAGCCACATTTCTTCCCCTATCCAGTCCTCAGATCTACCTGAGTACCTAAGGGTTAGGGGCTGTTTAGGGACAGGTGCTATCTCTTCTCACTAGTCCCTCATCCCTGACTAACCCTGGTGCAGTTTGATCTCATGTTCACAGCAAAGGGAGACCAGAGGAGTTAGCTTCCTTTAACTAAAAGAAGAAAATAAACTGTTTTTAATTTAAATCAGAACATCACAGCTTGAGTATTTTGCACTGATTATTTTTTTTCTTTCTGTTCTGTGTTCATTTTTAATTCATAATTATAATGGGACAACAACAAGATATTTGAAGACAGCCTTTGGATGCACTTGGGTTGATGCGAGGTATCTCTGTCTGGATGCTGCAATCATAGGGGTTTAAAGAAGGAAAAAAATGAGAATTGTTTGCACTTAATAGTTAGAGAATGGCTTTACAATTTTGGAGTGTGCAAGGACTCCCCTGACAAGGCTGTTAAAAATAAATAGAATGAAAACCTTTTTATATCTATTGAACATTTATTTTAATATTATTTCAGATTTAAAAATGGGCTCTGCATTATATGTAAATATTGTACTTTGATGATTTATGGGTGAAATTATTATTACACCAGTTGGAAGTTCTTCATTTCAGAAAATAGTGATATTTCTAATGCAGAAAAATATATACATAATAATATTAAAAATTAATCTTGAATATGCAGGTTGTTTTTGCTTTTCTGTTGTACATAAAGAGAATTCAGGTGTATTTTTCTTAATGATATGTTTGTCTCCATGGAAACCTCTATCTAATAGGTAGTGCTGAAAGCTAGCCTGTTGCTGCAGACCACTATGTAGGCAGGTATGTCCACTCCCAAAACCACCCCTATGCCCTTGCGGAGACCTGGATTATGTAAGTAGATATAGCACCACAATTTTCACTATATTGCTTATATGCCTATCCAATCCTCTCAGATTTGCACGAGGGCACAGGTCGTAGGTGCTAGAGGTTGATTTAGGACCGGGCCGTAGGCTAAGATAGGAGCCGTCTAATTCAGCCATCACTCAGAGCTCAGGTAAAACATGGAAGACTACTGCTGACATAGGTCTCTCACCCATTAATAGGCACCAGTACTCTAAACGTGTCAATTCACTTACCTACCTAGTATATAACTAATATGACTGAACTGGTGTTATGGTTGTGTGGACTATGGCGGTACAGGAGTTATGACGACAGGACTGATGTCGAAAATGTGTGATCCAGACAACTGACACTTCTTGAACATCAATACTTGGTGGTATGAGTGCTGGGGCTAGCTCAGGGGAGTGAAACGTTCACATCGAAATGTATTGGGTGAAAATTGTCTTCATTGCATTGCTTAAAGCTTTGTAGCTCTAAGGTCATCTTCCAACCATTGCTGACAATGGACTTCTATAAGCATGATCGTAGCGCTACCAAACTTCCGGGAAGTTCTCCCCTGACAGTTTCACCTCCCTGAATAGGGAGGGTGTGATGCACCCAGGTAGGCAGTGGAGGTCTAACAGTGGGAGGGTTTTTTCCCCTCACCGTGTGACTCCTATTAAACAGCTTTGACAGACCTTGTTGTCTCTGACCTCCAGTCTTTTACTAGTGGGCTGAATGGATAGTCAGTCACCAGAGGACTTTCCTCTAAATGTTTCTCATGAGTTTAGCTTCAGCACCGTTTGTTTTAGTAGTATTGTATGGGCACATGAGACCTAGTAGTTAATTCAAATGAAATCAGTCTTGAGGCATAACACAAGTCTGTTGGACTAACTGTTTAGCTATGGCTCTAAAAGAGCTGAATGGAGGGTTTCTTGGAACCTATATTAAACCACCAAATTGTGACTTTACCACCCACACCAGCATTATGGGGCTGGGAGTAGTGAGGCAGTCAGTGTTTTGGGTCTCCACTGGTCCTATCCGGGGGGGGGGGTGTACAGCTGTCCAAGGCCTGGCGATGTGACTCCTCTCTGGGCTAGAGGGACAAGACAGCATCTATAATCATCTTTATCAGAATATGATAAATGTAACTTTTGTCCAACCAGAGATTGAAATATGCCTGTGAAATCAACTAACAAGTACAATATTTAAGTGATAATGCCAGCGAATCCTGTATTTGGAGTATGTATTGGCACAGGTGTTGTCGGGGCAAACCACTTTTATACAATAGATTACGAACATATTCAAAAAATTTCATAAATGTATTCATGCTATTTCATCCTTTCACAAGATATAGTCCTGACACAAATCTAAGGTTGCTACTGAAGCCGGCTGGTCGTTCATTCTATCGGTTCGGTTGCCAGATGCGACCCAGTCATTAAGTATTTTTGTTCTGTATCTATGGACGCGACCCAGTCGTTGGTTCTAAATGTTCCATTGCCCAAATGTTTGGTAACGTTCTTACCCCTTGCTTAATGCTAGCCAACTACGGCTAACTTAGTCACGTCAAACAGCCAGAATAACAACAGTAGCCTCATTTGCCTTTGTTTAAGCTGTTTTCTAGTGAAGTTAATTTGGACACATCCATAACAATGAGATGAGGTGCGATTTCACCTGGCATAGAAATGTGCTCTCTCGCCAGGACACTGTTGTTCTGAGGAGCTAGTCATTACTATCGGACAGCTGGAGATCGAATTTAAATATTGAAACAATGTTGCAAATGTTGGAGACCAACAGCAAGGTTTATACAAGTAGAGAGGGTGTCTAAGGGGAAGTATTGTGGATGTCTGTGTACAGTAGGCTACAGTGTACCACAGTTCTAGATTAGCATCTTTAAGTGCCACATGGGTTTACATGTGTCTGTGAGGGGTCACTAGTCTGCCATGCCTAGGGTGGTCCCCAGCACCCCCTCTCTTCAGGATCCTGCTGACTCTGTCTGGCAGCTTGCCATGGCACAACACACACACACTTTACATGAGTCACCACATCACACTGCCTTAATACGTCCCAAGTTCAACTGTGGGCCTAGTCAGTCAGCTCGCCACATTGATCCTATAAAAATATGGATGGAGAATAATTAGATGGGTGAAGGGAGAGTGTGTGGACATTAAGAGGACAGCACTCTGTACTGTAACATTTTAACATCAGTTAAGAACAAATTCTTATTTTCAATGATGGCCTAGGAACAGTGGGTTAACTGCCTTGTTCAGGGGCAGAACGACAGATTTTCACCTTGTCAGCTCAGGGATTTGAACTTGAAACCTTTCGGTTACTAGTTCAGCGCTCTAACCACTAGGCTACCCTGCCGCCTCTATACAGGGCTATACTGTATGTGGATAGTAAAATATAGTTCTCTGAAAAGGGGAGATGGTAAAATATATATATCTATAAACCTGTCTTGCTGTGCGTCCCAAATGAAACCCTATTCCCTATATAGTATAGAGCTCTATTGGCCCTGGTCAAAAGTAGTGCACTACATAGGGAATAGGGACATATACATGTCCCACAGTTGTTCTCTATGAAAGTTGAAGGGCATCGTATGAGACCTGGCTGAAAGGGAAATGGACCCCTTTTCTAGAAACTGACAGAATATGTCAAAGTTAGGCTATGTTCAAGCAGTGACTTCTATCAATAACAAAGTAGCAGTCATGATAAGAGGTCTCTGCTCACGGCTTGAATTTGCGGAGGACAGCTACTTTGGGCGTTCCAGGGACATCATGTATCTTTGAGCCCTGGTCCAGCTCGTTTGACCCAGGAAAGAGAGGCCAGAGGCTGCAAGAGACAGGAAGAGGTGGAGGGTTTCGCATAATCAAACAGAGGGTGGAGGCGGGGTTACACAAGTGATGTCCCAATGGTCTCTCCTTTCTCCCAAAGTGCACTTGTTCACTTCCCTTCTCTGATTTAAAACAAATATGGTGGTGGAAACTCCCACCAGTCCAATGATTTTAGATTTGTGGGAAGTAGTGAACGAGTGCACTCTTCAGGAGAAAGGAGATATTATTGGGATGCACACACTTCCACTAAACAAGTAGGGACTAGGTTTAGGACAAGAAGAGGATCCCACTTCCCTTTAACTAGTTACATGGCACCACCTAGTGGTGAAACTCACTGGTACGTCTGTCAGAGTATAATGTGATTGGTTTGGTTCCTTATGATCTTGTACAAGACACAGCCCTAGAGGCTACCTGATTAATGAATACTTGTGAGAGTAGTGTCTGTCCGTTACGAGGCACTCTGGGGTTCTGTACCAACGTGTAGAGATTTACTCTGTGTAGGGCGGGAGTAAACACTCTAACACGAGCCAAAGTCCCCCAGCTTCAGAGTGTCCTTCTGTTTAGGGGAGAAGACACAGAATACTACTACTGTGTTATACTGTCCTACCACCAAGTACTGTATGAGGCTGGCTGATGAAGGCTGGAATGTGTGGCTTTTAAATGATAAAGAAACATTTTACTGAGCATCCAATTTCATAAAACAGTGACTGAATACAAAGTATAGTAACAATGTAACTGTGAGTGTTTGTCATGGCATTCTTAGTGCCATCATGGTAGGTTCAGTAGAGTTCTCCTCCAAACTCAAAACATCTCTGTCTATGGGAATCTGTCTCACCTTAATCAGATTGTTCTCTGGTTTGATGTCCCGGTGGAAGAGCCCATGACTGTGGGGAGAGAAGTTACATGTCAATAAACTTAACTGAAATGACCCTTGACCCACACACACACATCAGAAGGGAGTCCGCTCTCCTAATGCTCATCTGTGATTACTTGTGTATGTGGTCCAGAGACTTGCAGAGCTGGTACATGTAGTTGTGGATCCTGCTCTCTGGCATGGGGTACTGTCGGGTTAAACCAGGGGTCAGAAGTCAGGGGTTATGGTAGAAATGAAGCACAGTTTTACACCTCAGCCACCGATGATAAAATCTCCAGTTTACTGCTGATAGCATTTGAAATTCCAACAAAGGTAAAGGCTGTGTTTCATTCCTGTGGGATGTGAATGTTCCCTCTCTTTTGCCCTCTTTAACTCTGGTAAGATTGGAAATGTGAAATATGGCTGAAAACTACATGGAACAACTCCTTACGACCACCTGTCAGATCTATGAAGGGGAGTGAATAAGGGAAGAAGGAAAGGAAGACATTTTTTTTGAATGAAATGGAGCCATATTCTAAGACTGATACTAGGAGAAGAATATTCTCTAAGTTAATTTTTAAATAAGTCATCAGACACATTCAGTAGAGAGCAGTATGCTTGTTCACTAATCACTGATATCAGGAGAAAGGATCAGGTTTGACATTCACTAATGTCATTACAGATCTTAACTTTATTTACAAATTATAACAGGATTATAACAAGAATACTACATACCTTCCTGAGAACATGGAGGTGAAGTCAATGAAGGTCTTCACTTTTCCTCCTCCAGTCAGCTGACGTATCCACTTCCTGTTGTTGTTCTCCCTCAGGATTGTCACAGGGAGAAGGTTGTGTGACTTGGTATCTGGAGTCTACCTGCAGATCAGTACTTGTTTCATCCACTAGCTCAGTGTAACACCTCTAATGATGTGTGAGTTACACTTTCCATCCTTAACGAGTAGAGACCACCTGACTCACTGTTCTATCAGGCTTTAGATCTGTCACTGTTGTGGACATGGAGACTGTGAAAGACAAGGACATATTTCAATTTTACTGTTACGTATATTTTTATATTATATATATATTTTTATATATATATATTTTATTTATATATTTACTGTTACGTATATTTTTATATATTATATATATATATTATTTTATTTCTATATATTTACTGTTATGATATTTTGAGTTGTAAAATGCAAATGCATCTCAATATTTATTTGTATTATTTTGAATGCATGAAATTACTAGCTGTGTTATTTTTAAGAATGAGGTGTGAGGACCTCATTTTCTCTCTGCTCAGTCTTAGAAAAACAGAAGTGGTCTGCGCTGAAAGAACCACTGAAAGAAGGACCAGTTGCAGACATATACATACCTATTCATTCTTCTGTTTATATAGCTACATCATTGGTTGCAGTTACATTCACATCTCTAACAATTGAAATTCCCTCCAATACCAAGGTGGGATATCAGCCTTTAGAGGAAATGGTTTGATATAAGATGGAACCTTTAATTTGTAAACGCATAACAATTCTGAAATCTATCATTTTTAAGACCTTTTAGCAACATTCACAGTTATGTGCTGCTTCCATAAGCAGGAACGTGATTGGATGTCCAGTTCTTAACAGGTTTAGAACATATTGGTACATATGCAGAAACGTACATAACATGTGATGTTATACACAAACAGGTAGAATAATCTGCTTAAATATATGGACAGTGCATCATCAAACATTGTACTAAACAAATAGGAACAACACCAAATCACTGGTACTACCCAGTGGGGGCATGGTACAGCTCTCCAAGGCCTGGTGATGGGACTCCTCTCTGGGCTGGAGGGACAAGAAGACAGAACCTATAATTATCTTTATCAGAGTAGGGTAGAATATAACTGCTGCCCATACAGAGACGAAAATATGCCTTTACGTCATCTCACGTAAAATGTACACTACCGGTCAAAAGTTTTAGAACTGTCACGTTGATATAAAGGGTTGGGAGACAGGCGCAGGAATGCGGAATAGTTTTTTTACGAAGCCCAAATTACGGCGTGCTGTGTAAAGGCACGGGGACGAAGACCAAACAATCACGTAACAAAACACAGGGTAGAAACCCAAAACATAAGAGCTTGGAGTACCTGGAATAAATAACACCCGGGACGAGACCCTTAATCATCTGCGCAATCCACAAGGGCACGAAAGCTCAAAACACAGCACAGCACTCCAAACGCACATTGTAACAATGATCGACTGCCCAATGGAAACCAAAGGGCAAACTTAAGTACTAATCAGTGGGAATAGGGGACACGTGTGTGATGAACGTTCTGGAGGGATCCGTGACAAGAACAACAACTCATTCAAGGGTTTTTCTTTATTTGTATTATTTTTTACATTGTCGCATAATAACGAAGACATAAAAACTATGAAATAACACATGGAATCATGTAGTAACCAAAAAAGTGTTAAACAAATATATTTTATATTTGAGATTCTTCAAATAGCCACCCTTTGCCTCGAAGACAGCTTTGCACACTCTCGGCATTCTCTTAACCAGCTTCATGAGGTAGACACCTGGAATGCATTTCAATTAACAGGTGTGTCTTGTTAAAAGTTAATTGTGGATTTTTTCCCCTTCTTAATGCATTTGAGCGAATCAGTTGTGTGGTGACAAGGTAGGGGGGGATATACAGAAAATAGCCCTATTTGGTAAAAGACCAAGTCCATATGATGGCAAGAAAAGCTCAAATAAGCAAAGAGAAAGTACAGTCCATCATTACTTTAAGACATGAAGATCAGTCAATCTGGAAAATTTCAAGAACTTTTAAAGTTTCTTTAAGTGCAGTTGCAAAAACCATCAAGCTCTGTGATGAAACTGGCTCTCACGAGGACCGCCACAGGAAAGGAAGACCCAAAGTTACCTCTGCTGCAGAGGATAAGTTAATTAGAGTTACCAGCCTCAGAAATTGCAGCCCAAATAAATGCTTCACAGAGTTCAAGTAACAAACACATCTCAACATCAACTGTTCAGCGGAGACTGTGTGAATCAGGCCTTCAATTGCTGCAAAGAAACCACTATTAAAGGACACCAATAGGAAGAAGAGACTTGCTTGCGCCAAGAAACACGAGCAATGGACATCAGACCGGTGGAAATCTGTCCTTTGGTCTGGAGTCCAAATGTGAGATTTTTGGTTCCAACCGCCGTGTCTTTGTGAGACGCGCTGTGGTTGAACAGATGATCTCTGCATGTGTATTTCCCACCGTAAAGCATGGAGGATGAGGTGTTATGGTGTGGGGGTGCTTTGCAGGTGACACTGTCTGTGAATTAGTTAGAATTCAAGGCACACTTAACCAGCATGGCTACCACAGCATTCTGCAGCGATATGCCATCCCATCTGGTTTGGGCTTAGTGGGACAATCATTTGTGTTTCAACAGGACAATGACCTAACACACCTCCAGGCTGTGTAAGGGCTATTCCACTAAGAAGGAGAGTGATGGAGTGCTGCATCAGATGACCTGGTCTCCACAATCCCCCGACCTTAACCAAATTGAGATGGTTTGGGATGAGTTGGAACGCAGAGTGAAGGAAAATCAGCCAACAAGTGCTCAACACATGTGGGAACTTCTTCAAGAGTGTTGGAAAAGCATTCCAGGTGAAGCTGGTTGAGAGAATGCCAAGAGTGTGCAAAGCTGTCATCAATGCAAAGGGAATTTGAAGAATCTCAAATATAACATATAGTTTGATTTATTTAATTTTTTTTACTACTTGATTCCATATGTGTTATTTCATAGTTGTGATGTCTTCACTATTATTCTACAATGTAGAAAATAGTACAAATAAAGAGAAACCCTTGAATGAGTCAGTGTTCTAAAACTTTTGACCGGTAGTGTAATTCCACATTGTAAAAACAGTGAACATTACAAACAATGATAGGCATAAGAAAATGATTCAAATATAACATATCTGCACTTTGTCTATATTGAACTTCTGTCTGTCTCTGTAGATGAACTCAAATCCAATAAAAAGCAGCTTCAGGAAAGGGAGGTCAGGGAGGAACGAGTTCTGGGATGGAGCCTGTTTTTGACCACTGACCTGCTTCTGTCACAGTGAGTGGCAGGTCCTGGATACGATGGCAGGGAGGTGTTCACGGTGGATCCTGGCAGTGCAGAAGGAGGGCGTGGGGTAGGGACAGGCCCTGGTTACTGGGGGAACAGCTACACTCAGTCTGAGTATTGTTCTACAGTGCTAGATTAGCATCTATGAGTATGACACAGGGGATTGCATGTGTGTGTTTGTGTCTGTGTCACCTGTCATCTGTCATGCCTAAGGTGGTCCCCAGTGCTGGTTGTCTCTCCCCTCCCTCTCCTCTCTCTCCTCTCTTGCCTCTCCCTTCCCTCCCTCTCCTCTTTCCCCTCTCTCGCCTCTCCTCTCTTTCCTTTCTCTCCCCTCTCTCTCCTCTCTTCCCTGCCCCCTATATATCCTCTCTCTGCTTTCTCCCCTCTCTCTTCTCTCTCCCCCACTCCCCTCTTACTCCTTTCTCCCCTCTCTCTCCTCTCCCCCTCTTCCCTCTCACCCCTCTCACTGCTCTCTCTTCTCTCTCCCTTTTCACTCCCCTTTCTCCTCTCTCTCTCCTCTAGAGTTTTATGTATCACCATGTCAAATACAGTTGTGTGTATTAATGACTGTATTAAAAGGTACACATCTCTGCTAGTCTGTGAGTTGAATTACCTTTCTAGAGGCTGTTTTACTGTCTTACAGACATAGTACTTTCCATCCTTTAGACATTTGGTCCTTAAAACAACTGCAAATATATCCTCCCCGATTGTCTTGATGATTCTGTATTCTATAAGGGAATGCAGAAGACAAGAAAATAATGCATGAGAATGAAGGACGCAAGTTTTTGTGGACCAATAAATAACTTTTAAAAAAATGTTATCCCTTCCACGTGTAATAACGGTTTGATATTTCAGAAATAATAGTCTGGATGGAATATACAGTAAATCACTAAATCTTACTATCTATCCATCCATCAGACTGCTCATGAACTCTGAATGACATTTCATCATCATATGGTCCTATAGAGTTAATCACATCTAAAGCCGTGGGAACAACCAATATATATATTCCCTGTCAAAAGTTTGGACACACCTACTCATTCAATGTTTTTTCTTTATTTTTACTATTTTCTACTGTGTAGAATAATAGAGAAGACATCAAAACTATGATATAACACATATGGAATCATGTCGTACCGAAAAAGTGTTAAACAAATCAGAATGTTTTATATTTGAGATTTTTCAAAGTAGCCACCCTTTGCCTTGATGACAGTGCATTCTCTCAATCAGCTTCATGACGTAGTCACCTGGAATGCATTTCAATTAACAGGTGTGCCTCTGTCACGTATACTCCCTCTCCGGCCTCTAGGTCATCAGACTGCTGATTATCCCGCACACCTGTCAATAAGAAGAACAGACTTGCATGGGCCTAGAAAAATGAGCAAGGACAATGACTCGACACACCTCCAGGCTGTCTAAGGGCTATTTTACCAAGAAAGAGAGTGATGGAGTGCTGCATCAGATGACCTGGCCTCCACAATCACCCGACCTTAAACCAATTGAGATGGTTTGGGATGAGTTGGACCACAGACTGAAGGAAAAGCAGCCAACAAGTGCTCAGCATGTGTAGGGACAAAGGGTGGCTACTTTGAAGTCTTTAAAATATAATATTTATTTGTTTAACACAAACTTTTGTTACTACATGATTCCATATGTGTTCTTTCATAGTTTCGATGTCTTCACTATTATTCTGCAATGTAGAAAATAGTAAAAATAAAGAAAAGCCCTTGAATGAGTAGGTGTGTCCAAACCTTGACTTGTACTGTACTTTGGAAAATATTCAGACCCCTTGAGTTTTTCAACATTTTGTTAGGTTACGGCCTTATTCTAAAATGTATTAAACTGTTTTTCCCCCTCATCATTCTACAGAGAATATTGAACACATTTCTGGCGCCGGCAGAGATGGCCGACTCGCTTCAGGTTCCTAGGAAACTATGCAGCATTTTTTTTTAATGTGTTATTTCTTACATTGGTACCCCAGGTAATCTTATGTTTCATTACATACAGTCGGGAGGAACTGCTGAATATAAGAGCAACGTCAACTCACCATCAAGCCGACAGGAACATGTGCAGTTCTATTTTTGTTTCATCAGACCAGTGGAAGTGCAATCTTTGTCCTCACGTGCAGTTGCAAACCATAGTCTGGTTCCTTTATGGCGGGTTTGGAGCAGTGGCTTCTTCCTTGCTGAGCGGCCTTTCAGGTTATGTCGATATAGGACTCATTTTACTGTTGATATGGATACTTTTGTACCAGCATCTTCACAAGGTCCTGTTTAAAGTACAGTATGTTAGCTTCTGATCCACTGGAATTGTGATACAGTGAGTTATAAGTGAAATAATCTGCCTGTAAACAATTGTTGGGAAAATTACTTGTGTCATGCAGAAAGTAGATGTCCTAACCGACTTGCCAAAACTATAGTTTGTTAACAAGAAATTTGTGGAGTGGTTGAAAAACGAGTTTTAATGACTCCAACCTAAGTGTATGTAAACTTCTGACTTTAACTGTACTTACGGCCCCTGGCCTTTAGAGGCCACTTGAGATATGCAAAAGTTACTCAAACGTTCAAGCATATCGCATAGTTACATCAATGATTTCATCAAATGTTTGATTTAAGCATGTCAGAATTCCTGTCAGAACTCCTGTCAGAATACGGCCCTAAGTCAGCAGCAACTTAACAGTAACACAATGACAGCAGTGGATCCACTCACTTTGTACATCTCTCTGTCTGTGTCTCAATTAACTGTGGGATCAATAACATGGGCAGTAACATGCAACTGTACGTAGCTGAATGTGTGTACACTACTTCTGAGTTGAATGTAGTGGAGGTCCTTCGCTAGAAACAAAAACTCCTTCCTTTTGGAACAGGCCCTTGATATGTTTCTTGACATATGAGTGTACAATGTGTGGGTTTGTTTTCCTTTTTAGATACAGTATGTGCTTATAGACCACCGTCCACACAAACTTTAAAGGGCGACTGCACTTCCTGATTTGGCCTAATTTTTCATTTGGTTCATTAAGAAATGCTTCCGGACATGACTGAATTCAAACGTGGGTTGGTTTCTGGATGTGGTTTGATGTGGGTGTCTCTTGTGTGTGTTCACAGGTGGAAAGAGTTAGCCCAATAATTTAGACAATTAGCTTCAGCTGGCTGGGGATATTTAGGGACCGTCAATAAATTACACAATGTAAATGGGACAATAAATGCTTTCAATATTTGTATAAGACTTTTTACAATTTATACTTCATTTGAGTTGAAGTCATTTAAATTTGGAGCTTTTGACCTTTTAAAATATTTTCTCATTGTGTAATTTACTGATGGTCCCTAACTAGCCAAATTGACCATGGTCATTATGATCAGGTCGCATACAGCTGCACTCAGAATTTATGATTACTTGGGTGCAGCCAGCTTTGGGCAGGATTAAAATCAACCCAAACCATGGTAAACGGTTATGGTACCCTTCATTCCGTGACATACAATTTTTTCCTAACATATCGCAAATCTCAGTTTTGGATAAGATTTACTTTATGACCAAAATTATCAAATGAACACTTGGTAGACAATTTTGACACTAGAATAAATGTTTCTGACTTGATATCGATGCCACACAGGCCATTTTCAAAACAAGAAGTAGCGTTTTAGGAGTGAGTTGGCTGCACCTAGCAAAGCAAAGGCAATAGGAAGTGGTCTATGGACCAAGACTTTTAACACACACACACACCATTCTGTGTTTTCAGTAAATCAAACAACCAAATTGTGCAATCCCCCAAAAATTGTCAACATGACAGGATCATGCCAAATCATCGTTGATGATCCTGATGGACATTTATCCACAATCAAAGTCTTGATGTAGCAAGCCTTTTGATGTACTGTAGGCAGCCTTTTGATGTACTGTAGCCAGTCCTTCAAGCAACTGTTCTTCTACTGAACAAAAATATGAACACAACATGTCAAGTGTTGGTCCTATGTTTCATGAGCTGAAATAAAAGATCCCAGAAATGTTCATTAGCTGTTTTAGAGAATTCGGTCATACATCCAACCGCCCTGACAACCGCAGACCACGTGTAAGCACGCCAGCACAGGACCTCCACATCCATCTTCTTCACCTGCGGGATCGTCTGAGACCAGTCACACAAACAGCTGATGAAACTGAGGAGTATTTCTGTCAGTGATAAAGCCCTTCTGTGGGGAAAAACTAATTTTGATTGGCCGGGCCCCCAGTGGGTGGGTCTATACCCTCCGAGGCCCACCTAAAGCTGCGCCCCTGCCCTTTCATGTGAAATCCATAGGTTAGGGCCTAATTTATTTATTTAAATTGACTGATTTCCTTATATGAACTATAATTCAGTAAAATCATTGAAATGATTGCATTTTGCGTTTATATTTAATATTTTTGTTCAGTATAGTTGGTGGTGTGGGAATGTACAGTTTTAGCCATCATCATTACACATCAACTTCAAATCGAAGCTAGAGTTGATGAGAGTATTTTTACAAGCAGCGCTGCTATTCTATGTATTTTTGTTGGTTGGGATAAACAGCCACAACCCGTGAAATACTGCTGTCCTGCAGTCTCCTGAATTGGGTTTATGGTTGTAGGGTAATGCAAATAAGTGTCATTCAGTTTGCTAATCAGATTTGCCATTGCTACTTGTTCATTTCGACTAGCCTTGTGGAAAGAAACAATATGTACTGCTGAGCACAGTATGTAATCCAAGTTATGTGTGATGATGATCTGTTAGATAATTTGAAAGGGGGAATGAAAATGTAAATATATAAAACCTGTAATTTTCAATCTCAGTGTTGATTTCATCATGTCCATTTGGTGATGTTTTTTTCACTGTTGAATCATATTGCAAATGCATGTGCATTTGCAATATGTTTCAATGGGCATTTACCATCACGAATTTGGCATGCTCAAAAATCCTGCAGGAATGCGAAATTGACTGGTCCGATGAACTCGGGATGGCTGGGCAGTGATTCTGGTTCCTCTCCATCGCTCGTTAGGGTTGATTTCAGAATGTCACTTTGGTGATGGTACCTCACTGTTTAAACATATTGCAAATGGACAAAAGTCACCAGCAAGTCGCCGTCCATCAGTCAATTAGATATCATTCTGACAAACTGACATGACACCAAACCCACTTTTTCCAACTCGTTTTGGAAAAATTCACATTAAATTCTGTTCAAACCATAATAAAACGTAAAACACATAGTTACGTTCTAGCTGCGGGTCCAGTTCTGACATTATGTGTAGGCCTATGTGAGGCGACCCAGAATCCCGAGTTTCGGCTCGATAGGTCATTTGGTGCCCGAGCAAGACCCTAATGCTGAAAATCCACTTTTTTCCATGCCTTGCTACGGGGTATTTGAATGAGCTATCAGACAGAATGGTCTATATGGGCCGAGGCGGTCGCAATGCACCTAGTCTTGCGACTCTGGGACATTTCTAAATGTCGGCATTTTCGTGATGCAAAAATTAATTGAAGTTATTGCAAATGTACAAGGCTGTTTCTCGGTCCGAGAACCTTCTAGAGCCACGTAACTCACCACGCACTATCGACCTGAGGTCTAGAACAGGTTTCTAAAGTTTCAGAACTCTAGGTCTGACGGTTATTTTTTAGCTCGAACAAAGGTAACTATTGCAGGCACTGTCTGTCTCTACGCACCCCAATGTGTCCCTCCTTCCAAGCTGTGTGTGTGTGTGATTTAGTTTTTCTTTGAAATTTTATGGGAGTCATGACTGATTTACAGTTCATGAGGGTTGCCTAATCGCACATATGAAGTTTTGGAAAGATCTGACTTTTTTAACCCTTCGAAACAGCCCCTGTGACACCAATTATGGCACTTCCGGTTGGCACAGGAAGCTATAAGTAAACACATATCCTCATTGTGGTATGCTTTTACAGAATCCTGAGTTTTAAGTCTTTACGTTAATCAGTTTCTTATAAGGCCCTGGCAATCTCAACTTTCCCCTCTCAGGTGTACCAAACTATAAGCTTCGTCAACAGATTTAAACTTTTAAACAAATACCTTCAACGAGCTACATTACCCCTAAAGATGTTCTAACAACCCCTCCCCCCTTTGAAAGGGCTGATGATAACTCATTTACCCCCCCAAACGTCTACGGACCTTTTCCTAATCCTGATCTCTCAAGGTGGTTAGACTTTTGAATGTCTGTGATTAAATTCAATACATTTTATTTGAAAAAAATGATACAATTTAACGTTTGTGACATTCTTGAAACATTTGACGTGAGCATACGCCTTGATTACAAAGTCTTAAAGGAGACATACTTGAACACTTTTGATATTTTCTAACAAAACAATCTACGGCGCTATCATTACTTCTTAAATCATCATTATAAAGAGACATAACATCTTCAAAAGAAACTCCACGGGCTCTTTGGCATAGGTAGAATACACCGTGTTGACCACATGTAGTGGAAAGGTTATCTTGTGCTTGTTTGATGCTGTAGTAGAACTTTGATCCATTTTTGGTCAAAACTGTTTAATAGATTTGGGGAAATGTGAAAATCCCAGGGGAAAGCCATAGGAATCAAAAAAAGTTGTATTTTTGTCTTCTAATGTCACAACTAGCCAATGTTCACCCGGCATGTGTTTAGGATGGGTATTGACAATAAACATGGATGGTCGATCCTGCCATTTCTCAATAGGTAGTTCATCCCAAGCCCGTACTCCACAAAATTGTTTTCCAATCAAGCGGCTCATGAGATCTTCTAGCTCTTGGGTATTCATGTCTTTGCTCAACGATCCTTAATAATAATCCACTAAGACTTGTCTTCGGGTATTCACTTCCACGATTGAATCAGAGCATGCATAAACAATCATGGTAACTGTAGAGGCTAAAGGTGTACGGAAACGCATTTCCAGCCTGAGGTTACCTTGGGACACCACCGAAAGATTTCCTGAGGTGTCATCATCAGGTGATAAATTAAAAGCATACAATGTGTAACCTTCTGCAAAATCATTTTTGTCAATAGGTAAAGTGTTAAGGGAATTTTTATCAATGATGACTAATTATGTATACATTTCAATCTGGACTGAATAATCCGAATACTATTATGTTACTGTACATGTATGAATTTTCATTCTTGATCCCAGTACTGAAAATAATGTGTGTGTGTGAACGTGGGCAAGAGTTTAGAACAATGACGGTCTGTTCCTTGGTACAAATGAATGAACTATCTCCAGATGGCAGGGACGGACTATCTCCAGACTGTCTAGAATGCTTATCTACACTGACTGACCTTGGCTCTAGGCGAGGAGGGAAGGCTTGAGAACTATAGGGCCTTTCTACCAGTGTCAAGAAGAGACGGAAAATTTAGAAAACGCTGACGTCATTTTCAGTTTATAACCTGTGGTAAAATGTGTATGAACTCAGTACTCTCTTGAATTAAAGGCTGTTACTTGACTTTTAACCTGTTGCGACGAGCAATCCCGTATACGGGAGCGCAATTATAGCCTCAAGCTCATTACCATAACGCAACGTTAACTATTCATGAAAATCGCAAATGAAATGAAATAAATATATTAGCTCACAAGCTTAGCCTTTTGTTAACAACACTGTCATCTCAGATTTTCAAAAAATGCTATTCAACCATAGCTACACAAGCATTTGTGTAAGAGTATTGATAGCTAGCATAGCATTAAGCCTAGCATTCAGCAGGCAACATTTTCACAAAAACAAGAAAAACATTCAAATAAAATCATTTACCTTTGAAGAACTTCGGATGTTTACAATGAGGAGACTCTCAGTTAGATAGCAAATGTTCAGTTTTTCCAAAAATATTATTTGTGTAGGAGAAATCGCTCCGTTTTGTTCATCACGTTTGGCTAAGAAAAAAAAAACGTATCCGGGAGCGTAATTATAGCCTCAAGCTCATTACCATAACGCAACGTTAACTATTCATGAAAATCGCAAATTAAATGAAATAAATATATTAGCTCACAAGCTTAGCCTTTTGTTAACAACACTGTCATCTCAGATTTTCAAAAAATGCTTTTCAACCATAGCTACACAAGCATTTGTGTAAGAGTATTGATAGCTAGCATAGCATTAAGCCTAGCATTCAGCAGGCAACATTTTCACAAAAACAAGAAAAGCATTCAAATAAAATCATTTACCTTTGAAGAACTTCTGATGTTTTCAATGAGGAGACTCTCAGTTAGATAGCAAATGTTCAGTTTTTCCAAAAAGATTATTTGTGTAGGAGAAATCGCTCCATTTTGTTCATCACGTTTGTCTAAGAAAAAAAAACGTATCCGGCAGCGTAATTATAGCCTCAAGCTCATTACCATAACGCAACGTTAACTATTCATGAAAATCGCAAATGAAATGAAATAAATATATTAGCTCACAAGCTTAGCCTTTTGTTAACAACACTGTCATCTCAGATTTTCAAAAAATGTTTTTCAACCATAGCTACACAAGCATTTGTGTAAGAGTATTGATAGCTAGCATAGCATTAAGCCTAGCATTCAGCAGGCAACATTTTCACAAAAACAAGAAAAGCATTCAAATAAAATCATTTACCTTTGAAGAACTTCGGATGTTTTCAATGAGGAGACTCTCAGTTAGATAGAAAATGTTCAGTTTTTCCAAAAAGATTATTTGTGTAGGAGAAATCGCTCCGTTTTGTTCATCACGTTTGGCTGAGAAAAAAAACAGAAAATTCAGTCATTACAAAGCGAACTTTTTTCAAAATTAACTCCATAATATCGACAGAAACATGGCAAACGTTGTTTAGAATCAATCCTCAAGGTGTTTTTCACATATCTATTCGATGATAAGTCACTCGTGGCAGTTTGGTTTCTCCTCTGTTCAAAATGGAAAAAATGCGCGCACCTGGAGATTAAGCAATAGTTTCGACGGAGGACACCGAGCGGACACCTGGTAAATGTAGTCTCTTATGGTCAATTTTCCAATGATATGCCTACAAATACGTCACAATGCTGCAAACACCTTGTGGAAACGACAGAAAGTGTAGGCTCTCTCCTTGCGCATTCACAGCCATATAAGGAGACATTGGAACACAGCGCCTCAAAAATCTGGCTCACTTCCTGTATGAAATGTCATCTTGGTTTCGCCTGTAGCATTACTTCTGTGGCACTCACAGACAATATCTTTGCAGTTTTGGAAACGTCAGAGTGTTTTCTTTCCAAAGCTGTCAGTTATATGCATAGTCAAGCATCTTTTTGTGACACAATATCTTGTTTAAAACTGGAACGTTTTTCATCCAAAAATGAAATACTGTTTCAAGAGTTTCAAGAGGTTAAGACTGGGGCTCTGTCCATTCCTATAAAATAAGGGTCATACAAATCCTTATGCATTGACAGAGTGTTTCATTTTGATTGGGAATTAAAACAGAGGAATTAAATTCCTTCAACAATTGGTCCTTCGAAGCCGGGATCTAAAAATCCGTCCCTGCCATCTGGAGGTCGTACACCGGAAAAAACGTGCACGTTAATAAAAAAAAAATAAGAAAAGACCTGGCTTCTGGATTGAGGTTAAAAACAGGCCCAGTGTGTTAACCCAGATGACAAGGAGTTGACAGATCCAAACGAACAGTGCTTTTCCGAGTCGGCAGCAGGTCAGTAGCCTTTATTCTCGATTCTGGGGGGATTTGAGTTATTTGATTGATGTTCTAAAATTTTCAGAATTCCTCAATAATGGGAGCTTTGGTATTCCCACAGGGTTTTGTATGACCAACATACACTGGGTTTTGTATAACCGATATACACTGAGCAGGTTCGAAAATAACCTGTGGTAATGTGCACTACCGTAAATAAACTAAACTTAATCATGAGAGGCAAACCCGCCCGAGATTAAGACGGGATATTGATTAAGTGCTGGGGGATAGGACGGTGATCTTGTACAAATACTGTGCGTGGGGAGACAGGAAGGGGATGCGCAAGATAACTGGAATGGTCATTTGAATTGTGGCAGTATTGTTCATCGTTCCGATTCAACAAATACTACTGAAATATCCAAATAAGGAGGAGAGGGAACCAAAATCTAACTAAAATATGAACTGAAACGTTAAAATGTGTTTTAGATAGAATTGAAAAAATAAGTAATTAAAAATAATGGCGAGACAATTTTGATGTAATACGCTATTTTGCCCAAAATGATCTGGTGGAATAATGTATTGAGATGGGAGTTGTATTTAAATAAATGTATCATAGAAGAGAAAGTCACCTAAAGTTAAATGTAGGGAATAACAGAGAGATATGATACAATTTCGTGCTATCCGGATGTTATTGCTCTTTATGAATCGACTGACATACGATAAATTTAGCACAAAACATGGTACGTTTAAATGTTAGGGTATAGAAAGTTGAGAAGTTTGGTTGGGTTTACTTTGATGATTAGAATTTAAAACTGAACTCAATCTGAATAGGGAATATATAGTTTACAAAGGCAGGCAGATTTGCGTCGTCGTTTCACGTTGAACAACATCGTTCCTCAAATTTAAACAGAGAAAATGGGTTGTGGCATTTAGAGGGAAAATGTGTGCATTATAGCTTGGAGTTACTTTTCAAAAGTGGCTAAAAGTTCCAAATACATAAAAAAAGGAGAAGTATCGTAAAGATAGTCTGAAAAGATGCTTAAACTTTGCTACGGAAGTGCTAGGCAATCAATGTGGCTATATAGTGCAACGCTTTGGACTATAAAATAGTTAAGAATAGTTTAATCGTAAAAATTGTGATTGCTTTTCCGAGTATTGATTTTTGGTTAGGTAACGCCAGTGAATTCGAATAAGAAGTTAACGTATTCTAAAAATACTATGTGTTTCTTCACGGGGAACAAGTAAATGTCTTATCTTAAAGGGACGTTTATCACAGTGGTTCGAGTGTATAGCAGTGTATAAAACATTTTGGGACGACAATTTGAAGATAGACTGAATGAGTTACATGAAAGATTGAGAGATTTAAAACGAATGATGTGAAGGGATTGTCAGAATTATTAGGGTATGGGAGAGGGAGACTGGATGTAAAAACTAGCAGCTGATACGTTAGGTAGGCATCATAAGATTTGTGGCGTTTATTTGGATTGGATTAGGCTATGTGAAAGGGAGACTGGATGTCTGAATCGTAAAACATCGTGATAATGGATTCTGATGGTTGTCGATTCCAGGTTTGATTGTTTATGTAACACCAGTGAATTTGAGCACTGTTTCCATTGTGTGGAACCATGTTAGGGTATTTAAAGTTGAAAAGCAATAATAATAATACATGTTTTTCAACATCTGCTCTGCCATCCTTCTTGCCTCTCTGATGTACAATAACATTAATGAGCCACTTTCAAATAACGAGAACATTTCATTTTAATTTTGCAAACATTAAGTATTACGTGATTACAAGTCAGGATACGTAGCAGGATATTAGTCCCCATTTTCTCAAATACCCATGCATGAAACACCTTGTATACTTGGTTTACATTTACAGACTTGTATCGCTGAATTTTTAAAACACACACATCCGTTACATAAGTATATAAACAAATATGATACGTTACAATTAAACGGTGTTTCAAACAAATAAAGTAAAATCTTAGACAAGGATGTTTCTAGTTCTTCCGAATCATCCACAAGACGGGATACCAGTTGTGTCCATTCTAGACTCTCCCCCGTATGTCTTACATGATTCATGATTTGCTCCATTTTTAGCACACGCTCTGCATTAGCCCATGTATTGTGGGTTGTGTAGAATGACACATTGTTCACTTCATTTTCAATAATTTGCTGCATAACATTTGTATGTTCTCTCAAAATATGTTTTGTATTTATTGTCTCTAACATCGTATGCATATAGTTACCCATTGCTTTACATCTAAATAACAAATATGTATTGTCACTCGGTCTCTTGGGGTTTATTGAGCCAGAAAGTCATCACATCAGCCACCACAGCTTCCCTGTATTCGTTGTCGTCCACCAGTGTGTGCCGGATTTCTTTGAGTTTCTCGTGGATGTAGATCACCTCCTTCAGTTCATGTAGGAAAGCCTTGGTTACACCGTAAACCCTGGGAATAGATGGCACAAGACCCATAGTGTCATGTATTGTCATGTTGTGTCTTGTTTCTGTTCTTTCTCTTCACCCTGTCTCCCTCTGCTGGTCGTTTTAGGTTACCTTTTCTTCCCCTCTTTCCCCCAGCTGTTCCTTGTCTCCTCTAACTACCTCGTTCACCCCTTTTCCCACCTGTTCCCTTTTTCCCTCTGATTAGGTCTCTATATCTCTCCCTGTTCCTGCTTCTGTCTTTGTCGGATTCTCATTTGTGTTTCCCATGCCTGAACCAGACTATCGTCGTGTTTGCTGCAACCTTGTCCTGTCCTGTCGGAATCTGCCAGTTCATCTAACCTTGTCCTGTCCTGTCGGAACCTGCCTGTCCATCTGAGTCTACATGTGTTTCGTCATTAAAGAAACTCTGTTTTGTTAATTCGCTTTTGGGTCCTCATTCACGCACCTGACACATAGACTCCAGGACCAGCGAAGGTATAAACCCCATAGCTGTCCATAAGCTGTCCATAAGACATCAACACTTGATCTTTCAGCGCAGTTGTGGGCGGTATTTGGGTTCTATACATATCGCATCATATATTGTTGCTCTATACTCTGACCTTTCTCTGTTTCAACCGAGGTTCTGCTTCCGTTGTTACGGTCATCACGGGTGTGTCACTGATCACAAAATCCATGTTTCATTTCTTTAGTGGTTTATCGAGGTCGCTTGTGGTGTTCAGCTCTTATTTATAATGTGGCTGCCCCCAATAACCCAGGACATTCCTGTTTCATAGACAACAGCCCTAAGGTCACTACAACAGGGGGGGCCATACTCTTTGAAATGTTCAAACACATCTCCCAGTTCAACGAGGTCCCTACACATCAATCATCATGACAGCTTCAAAGGAACAGAAGCACTATCTGGTTAAATAAACACTCACTCTGAGGCGTGAGAACGGAAGGCTGCAGGATGCCCATATATGGGCATACACACCTGACCCATAGAGTAGGGTCATGAAGTTTGACGTGTGCCGTCTACTGTATTCTCTCTGACACCAAGGAACTTGAAGTTTTCAACCTGCTCCACTACAGCCTCGTCGATGAGAATGGGGGCATGCTCGGTCCTCCTTTTCCTGTAGTCCACAATCATCTCCTTAGTCTTGGTTACGTTGACGGATAGGTTTTATTCTGACTTTATGTAAAATGGCGCAGGAAGAAATGGCAGCTATGTGGGTTTTTTTGCGTTATTTGTAACTTATTTTGTACATAATGTTTCTGCAAGCGTATCTTACGGCAAAAAAAGAGCTTCTGGATATCAGGACAAGGATCACTCGCCTGAGATTAGACAAAGATTTTTTCTTCAACAAGCAGGACGAACAGGATATTCTCCGAACACCCGACAAGGCCAACATCCCAGTTATTTGCAAGAGGAAGAGACGCAAATACAGAGGACAAAGAGCGGGGTGCCACGTTAGGATCCGCAGAAGGCGAGCGGGACAGCTGCCGTTAGCCTCAATATTACTCGCCAACGTGCAATCATTGGACAATAAATTAGACGAGATATGATCACGAATATCCTACCAAAGGGACATCAAAAACTGTAATATCTTATGTTTCACGGAATCGTGGCTGAATGACAACATGGATATTCAGCTAGCGGGATATACGCTGCACCGGCTAGATAGAACAGCACACTCCGGTAAAACGAGGGGGGGCGGTCTGTGCATATTTGTAAACAACAGTTGGTGCACGAAATCTAAGGAAGTCTCTAGATTTTGCTTGCCTGAAGTAGAGTATCTTGTGATAAATTGCATACCACACTACTTGTCTAGAGAGTTTTCAGCTATACTTTTCGTGGCTGTTTATTTACCACCCCAGACGGATGCTGGCACTAAGACCGCACTCAGTCAGCTGTATAAAGAAATAAGTAAACATGAAACCGCTCACCCAGAGGCGGCGCTCCTAGTGGCCGGAGACTTTAATGCAGGGAGACTTAAATCAGTTCTACCAAATTTCTATCAACATGTTAAATGTGCAACCAGTTCTAGTTCACCTGTACTCCACACACAGAGATGCATACAAAGCTCTCCCTCGCCCCCCATTTGGTAAATCCGACCACAATTATATCCTCCTGATTCCAGTTTACAAGCAAAAATGAAAGCAGGAAGCACCAAAAAAAGTGGTCAGATGAAGCAGATGCTAAACTACAGGACTGTTTTGCTATCACAGACTGGAACATGTTCCGGGATTCCTCCGATGGCATTGAGGGGTACACCACATCAGTCACTGGCTTTATCAATAAGTGCATCGAGGACGTCGTTCCCACAGTGACTGTATGTACATACCCCAACCAGAAGCCATGGATTACAGGCAACATTCGCACCGAGCTAAAGGGTAGAGTTGCCGCTTTCAAGGTGCGGGACTCTAACCCGGAAGCCTATAAGAAATCCTGCTATGCCCTCCGACGAACCATCGCAAAGCGTCAATACAGGGCTAAGATTGAATCGTACTACACCGGCTCCGACGCTCGTCTTATGTGGCAGGGCTTGCAAACTATTACAGACTATAAATGGAAGCACAGTCACAAGCTTCCCAGTGACACGAGCCTACCAGACTTCTATGCTCACTTCGAGGCAAGCAACACTGAGGCATGCATGAGAGCATCAGCTGTTCCGGATGACTGTGTGATCACGCTCTCCGTAGCCAACGTGAGTAAGACCTTTAAACAGGTCAAAATTCACAAGGCTGCGGGGCCAGACGGATTACCAGGACGTGTGCTCCGGGCATGTGCTCATTAACATTTTCAACATGTCCCTGATTGAGTCTGTAATACCAACATGTTTCAAGCAGACCACCATAGTCCCTGTGCCCAAGGCAACCTGCCTAAATGACTACAGACCCGTAGCTCTCACGTCCGTAGCCATGAAGTGTTTTGAAAGGCTGGTAGGGGCTCATATCAACACCAAACCAAGGTATGAATTCTGTTGTGTATGAATTCTGTTGTGTGCAGGTTTTGTTATTCATTTTTTAGATTCATAGACTTCACCCTCCCTACACCTCTGATGAATATAACAGGAAACCTGTTAGATCACCAGGCACTGCAAAATCATTCTGGCTATGGATACGGAGAACGCCAACACATCAACACGCCAGAGGATATACCCGTTATACTTGGGGCTCTGCTGGGAGTTTACCTCATATTTAGATTTTTTTTATTCTGCTTTGCCACTAAAATCATAATAAACACAGAACTAAAATATAGTGTTATTGTTATGCGTATTATTATTAATTAATAATAGGGGACGGAAGGTAGTTCAAAAAATGTACCCCGAAACGTCCTCCAAAAGGTTCTTTGAGGACACATTAAAAGGGGTTATTTAAAGAACTTATAGGTGTTCCCCCACAGTTTCAATTTTAAGAACCCCCAAAGGATACTCCAGGAACCTTTTCTTTTTAGAGTGCAGAGCTACGTGGAAGGTGTATAATTGCCATCCCATGAGGCATGCAATGACATCAATCCCGATCAATTTCAGGATTCCCCATTGTTAGAAATATTATGAATAAATTAATAAACAATATCCTCATTTTAAATAGAACTGTAACTAAGTAAACTTATACTTTGTTTTATTATATCTGATTAACAATATGAGTTCATAAGAAGGGATTGTGTGACACGGACAAGGAGTAATTAAAGTTAATGAACACCATTCCAACTAGGAAGAAAGGAATGGGTTGTGGGTTAAGTAAGCAGATAGGGTTGTTAACCTATGGTTGAACCGACGAAACTGAGCTCTGGGGTGTTTTAGATAAGGCAGTGAGTGCATTCCTAGGTTTTCTGTTAATTATAAACTGTTGCTCGTGGTAACGTGGCAGCGCGCTCCGAGAATAAATTCTGTTACCTATTATTGGTAAGACTGGTCTCCGTCTATTTTATGCAAACAAGAATCTTACAAATTCTCATAAAATAGATTAAGGGAATTCAATTAATGAAAACATATTGGTATAATTAAATTACAGTAACAGCCATGCCAAAGGTTTTTCAGCAAGATCATAAACAATGAGGACATTTACTGCAATGTTGATTAGAAGCTATGGCCAAATGCTCTAGACAGGCTTGATGCAAATTAGTGGCTTGTTTCATTTGATTACAGTACACCTGTATTGTAATTATGTCTGGAAAAAGTATATTTATTTTTGGCATCAACGATTGTGAAAGATGTCTTCAGAAAACACACAATTTCATGGTATCCAAATTATGAAAATGTTTGGTTCAGTCAATTTTAATGGGTAGTGAAAGTATATTGCTGTCAGGAGAATTCTATACTCCTGTTCATTTACCAATTAAATTAAGTTAACCTTAGTCTGTTATATCAGGATTTGTAAGAAACTGATAGAAAAGGAAACAGACAGAGGCCCAGTCTACCAAAGTTAAATGTTTATTCACGGGAACGTTCTGACATGTACAGTACAGGATCTTTAATTTATAGCGACACACATACTTCCACACCAACCATCAAATCCGCCCGCCAATAGAGCCTAGGGGAGTACGTGAGAATAGTGTCTTCCTACCCTCCCATAAGATAGGGAGAGACCTGGGACTGGGAAGTTCTCAGTGTTCCAGCCAAAGTCGGCCCCGATTCTGGCTCAGACAGACAGTCTGTTCTCAAAACACTAGACACATTGTTCCCAAAACGTTGATTCTATCTAAAACCACACACAGTATTATAATATAATCATCGAATGAGTCTAACACTTACACACATGTATTATAATAATCTAATGATTCAAATTAATTTCATACAATCACATGGTATCAGACCTATGGTTTCAGGACTGTAACATTCTAATCATTTATTAAAACACATTTCCTTATCAATTGCCTAATGTGAAAACAGTGTAATGTAATGTAATATACAGTACTGTGGCAGATTCAATTCAAGAGGGCAATTTTGAAACACGTATTTAGCATTTTTGTTACTGTTGGATTACCTGGTTGTCAGAACAAATACATTGAGAATATGATCATATTTAAGTCGTTATTTTTCCCACCTGTGTTTGTGGGATCTTGTTTATGTTTAGTTGCCTGTTTGAACTTCATTGACTTTTCGTTCTTTGTTTGTTTGTTGTGCATTTCACAAATAAATATGTGGAAACCATATCACGCTGCATCTTGGTCCGATGATTCCAAAGACGATCGTGACAGTAGAGTCCAGCATCCTCAGCTCTGACATTACTAACATGTAAAAACTGTTAGACCCTAAACCGAGTCTGTCAGCTATGTTGTTCTGTTATTTATTTTTCACCATCCCTAGATGGATTTCTTTAATAGCTCCATTAGATCCAGCTCTGTTATAGTGCCATGTCGATGAGGAGCAGTCTGGATGATCCACATTGGTACATGGTAGACTGACATCATCTCCCTCTCTGGAGAACATAGACAGTGTCTCCACTGAAACCTAGATAGACAGAATACGTCTTCCAGAAAAGGTCTCAGCGTTAATTGCTGAAATTAAAATACTGTAATAAACAAATGCTGAACGCTAAGCAAGTAAAACCAAGACAGGTGCTTACTGAAAAATAAATCTAATTCTCTTTTAGACTCAAATACGTATCAAACGATCCAAGCCCCTTTCCCCCATAACATCCAGTGTCCTAGCAGCCAAGAGAAGAGCAGATCAGTAGCTCCACCAGAATTATATTATGTTTGTTTACAGCCATGACCTCGAACTCTGTGTTCTCTCTGTGCAGTAATACCATATGTCTCTATACTGCATCCTGATGTCCTCTAATTAGAGGCTAGAATGGAACTTCCGCTTTCAGTATGAACCACACATAGATGCACTGTGATGACTTCAGATCACTGGTCTTCTAGAAGTCTCTTGACTGATGGGCCATGTGATACTATCTAATGTGTGTTGTGTTCATTTGGCTCACAATTCATTGATCCCAGTATGGGTTGGTGACCAGAGGAGTCTTGTTTTTCAAAGTTAAAAACAATCAAGATCTTCTTCTTCTTTTGAAGTTGCAAAATGACTGTGTTCTTTTAAAGTGCAGATGCAGTGGTCAAAAGACCCATAACCACAACCTATTTTTCTCTCTCTCTGCTCCGCCTCAGAAAAACAGAACAGAACTGAAAGAACCACTGAAAGAAGGACCAGTTGCAGACATAGAAATTAATATTCATTCTTCTGTTTATAAAGCTACATCATTGGTTGCAGTTACATTTACCTCTAACAAATGAAATTCCCTCCATTACATAGCTCGGATATTAGCCTTCAGAGGAAATGTTTTGTATATTTAATTTGTAAACACAACCATTCTCAAATATATCATTATTTTATACCTTTTTACTACAATCACACTTATGTGCTTGCTTCCATAATCTGGTAAGAGGAATATACCCTGGCATTACAGGAATGTGATTAAATGTCCACTTCAGTCCTTGACAGGTTTAGAACATATTGGTACATATGCAGAAACATACATAAAATGTGATGTCATACACAAACAGGTAGAATCTGCCTTAATATACGGACAGTGGGTCATCAAAAGTCACACAACAAATAGACACCACCAAATCAATAAATAGTCATATTAAATATCTTTAGTGGTGGAGAATTACATTTGCATAGTTTGAGAGCTCTTGTCAAGAATGATCTGTGGTGTCTGGTAGTGCAGCTTGTTGTATTGAACTCCTCAAATCATACTGTTACTGTGTAGGGGTTAGACACTTGTTCAGAGGACTGGTGGTTGTGCAGGAGCACTTTGAAGGCCTTGGGAGGGAGTTGTAGGAAGTGCCAATGATGTGGCAGCAGCATCTCTGAATGACTTCCAATCCTGGAGAGACAAGAGACTTGATTACACTGATATGTCATGTTGACGTGTTGACTATGTCACTTGACTATGTCACTTGACTTATTTCCGTCCTGTAAACTATTTAGATAAAAGCTGAATGTACACAGAATCTGTAAACTTACACAATAATTATGATAACTTCAGGAGGACATCCGCCAACATATCAGAGCTCTTGCAACATGAACTGACACCCAATCAAAGGATCAGAGAATTAATCTAGTATCGAGAGCATAATCTACAAATAGCTCACATATAAGGTGGAGTAGGTGACTCAAGGAGAGAGAAACAACAGTTTTGAACAAATGTATTTCTTAAAAAATTAAGGAGAGTCTTAGTCCAGAGAGAGAGAGAGAGAGAGAGAGATAGCTATATTTAGTTGTATGTTTGAGTAGCCTACTCAAACACCTTGCACAAAGAAAGAGGGATGCTATGTTAGCTAACTGGTTATGGCTGTCCAACACAGGAACTTTTCCAAGTCAAGGTAAGCTTCTGATTTTATTAATTAATTGCCACCGGGGCCAGCTTGCTAACTGTACACTCTACTGCATTATTGTAGAGGGTTTATTAACACGTTAGTTCTAATAACTATGTTGACTGACCTTAGCTAATTGCCGCCTGGTCACAGACAGCTGATGTGTTGTTGCACTGGATCCCACAAGCAAAGGGAAACGATGAGAGTGTATAGATGCGAGAAGGAATTAACAAGCAAAGTGATCATGCAATTTGTATGGCGCTGCTGTGAAAGTGAACTATGGTGGCATATGATCAGGGGTGTATTCATTCCACTGATTCTGTAAAAACGTTTCTTAAACGGAAGCAAATGGAACGATACGGCAATTAAGATACCTCAATTTGTCAAATAAAAACTTGTTTGCAACTGTTGGAGTAATGACTAGATCAGCTAGATGCAGGCAATAGTGTGCAAGAAGGCATTGAATGTGCCACTGTCTGTCACTTTAATTATGTTTAACTTGATCTATGCACCTGGGTATAGGAACAATTCTAGTATCATGTAGTAGTCTAAACTCTTCGATGTTACACTGAGCTGGTGGAATGGAATATTAATGACAGACATCCAATATGCCGTAATAGAAATAAGGTCATGCTCATAAAAAAATGATCGTCCTCACTCATCTTAACCCTCCTGTTGTGTTTGTTTCATGTTAATTAATTCTGTGTTCCCGTTCCAAAATGACTGCCCCATTATAGCGGATTATAAATCCATAATAATACATATAATATCACCTAACGTTGTGTTAGATCTTTTTATCAACTTAAGTTCTTGTGAATATTACAAGTTTTGGACTTTTATTTGCTATTTATGGCCTGTAGGCCTCATTGACCTGAGCTCATACAACTAGTTTTCGAGTAAAAAAAAGCACAATGTATGGATTATTTTGACTTGAACAAATACTCAGATGAAACATATTGTGCTATTCATCACAGACCACTTTGTGTCAAAGTTTAACAAAGACTCTCCTCCTCACCAGTGTCATGATCAAAGATATGATCACAAGCCTCACATACAGTATATTGTTTGGTCATTGTGGTGCCACAGATGAATTGTGAGCAAGTCCTCAAAAAAGCTTTATATACCAGAGCTGCGAGAAAAGTTCTACATATTATTTAAACAATGTTGCGATTGTTTGTGAGAATGCCATCTGGTGTGGTTCCCTTGGGGGAAAGATTATATTGGGAAAAGGTTCCCATGGGGGTTGCCATGGAAGCCAAGAAGGGGAGTGAGGTGTGTGTGTGCCTAAACACACATGCATGTGGGGGTCTGGGAGAGGGAGTGTGTCCATCTGATGAATGGGCATGTGACTGAACTCAATTGTGTCAGAAACTAGAGAAAAACCATGACCACTTTGAGGAAGTGATTCTATAATGGTGAATAGAGATGCTGCTGTATGGTGAGAAACTCATAGTGCTGATACACTCTGACAGAAGATAGAGACAGAGAAACACACACACAGAGACAGAGAGAGACAGAGAGAGAGAGAGAGACAGAGAGAGAGAGACAGAGAGACAGAGACAGAGAGACAGAGACAGAGACACAGAGAGAGAGAGAGAGAGAGAGAGAGAGAGAGAGAGAGAGAGAGAGGATCATGGCTGACATCCCTCAATCATTTTTGGGATTGCTTGTGACCGTTTTGTACCTGCTAACAGGTAAGACAGAGGAGAGAGAGTAAGAATATGTCATTAGAGATCATAGAACACATTTATTTCACACGGCCAAAGTAGTTCAGTTTACATTTGACAAATATTATGATGACATTTCTGTTGTGTATTTGTTTACTCTTATCTTCACTATTATATAATAGACAGTATATTACACTATTATTCACACTGAAGAATATCAATAAGAAAACCTATGAAATATAATGTCTTCTGTATTACCAGTTAATACTTATCTGATGTCATACTCCTTCCAGGTGTCAGTGGAGAAACTCTCTCTATGTTCTCCAGAGTGGGAGATGATGTCAGTCTGCCGTGTAACAATGTGGTTTATCCAGACTGCTCCTCTACTACATGGCTCTATAACAGAGCTCTATCTACTCGTACTATTCAAGAGGTCACATTGGGGAAGATCAAAGTTGACCAGACAGAGAGAGCAGACAGACTGAGTGTGGGGTCTAACTGTTCTCTACATGTTAGTGATGTCAGAGCTGAGGATGTTGGACTCTACATCTGTCGACAGTTCCTTACAGAGACAGGACCACAACATGGAGGTGATGCTCCTGTTCATCTGTCTGTTCTAACTAGTGAGTATTACTGTTTAAATCAGAGTGTGCATGTCACTGTGTACAAGTGTGGTGTTAATAATCATATGCCAACAAGTACTGTATACCCTTTTCTCTTTCTCAGTCTCCTCTACCACACCAGTGACAGATCTGAAGTCTATGCAAATGCTCCTATAATCTGAATAAGAAGATCTGATGATTTTAAAGTTGAATATCAAACCTGATTCATTTTCCTGGTATTAGTGATTAGTGATATATGATGAATTTGATTTGAAATCTACTGCTGTGTCTGATGATGATGATGGTGATGATTGATGATGGGTTCTTTAAATTAACTAAAAGAGGATGTTCATCTCCTACTGAATTAGATATTGCTGAAAAGACCACTGATAGTGATGATGTCATCTCTACTCTCCCAGGTAAAATACTCCCATCTGTATGATGTGTGGAGATGTAGTAAGATGTTTTATCTGTCGACTGGATACATAGAACTGGGTATTGTGTTCTCCCATGCTGTGTCAGGGTTTGAGACTGGGTCGAGAAAGATGCATTTGATGTTTTTCAGACAGTTCTGATGTAACTTCTCTAAAAAAACTGTCAAGACAACCACCAATTTAGTGTTAGACTGGTAATTTAAAAACAAGCCCAAACATGTTCACAGGAAGAACTTCATGTCTAGTGCTCTAGAGATTGGAGTAGAGAAAGATTTAACAGATTGCGTCGAGAAAACTCTACAGCCAACACAGAGTCAGTAGATGTGGATCCATTCTGTACTGTGATGTTTCCTAAGAACGCGACGCGAGGCGGCCATCTCTGTCTCATTACATACAGCCTGGAGGAACTATTGGATATAAGAGCAACGTCAACATACCAATATTACGACCAGGCTCCGTAGACGGGCACAACGCCCACCGCTCCCGAGTATACTACTCGCCAACGTCCAGTCTCCTGACAACAAGGTAGACGAAATCCGAGCAAGTGTTGCCTTCCAGAGAGATATCACAGATTGCAACATTCTCTGTTTCCAGGAAACATGGCTCACTCGCGATACGTTAGAGTCGGTACAGCCACCTGGTTTCTTCATGCATCGCGCTGACAGAAACATACATCATCTCTCTGGTAAGAAGATGGGCTTGGGTGTTTGACTTATGATTAACGAGTCGTGGTGTGATCATAACAACATACAGGAACCCAAGTCCTTTTGTTCAACTGACCTAGAATTCCTTACAATCAAATGCTGACCGCATTAACTACCAAGAGAATTCTCTTTGATTATAATCACAGTTCATTTTGTTGCTCCCAGCCTATAGACAGAAACTAAAACAGGAAACGCCCATGCGCAGGTCTGTTCAATGCTGGTCCGACCAATCAGATTCCACGCTTCAAGAATGCTTCGATCACGTGGACTGGGATATGTACCGGAGAGCGTCGAACAACAACATTGATGTATATGCTGATTCGGTGAGCGAGATTATTAGCAAGTGCATCGGTGTTGTTGTACCAACAGCGACTATTAAAACCGTCCCAAACCAGAAACCGTGGATTTATGGCAGCATTCGTGCAAAACTGAAATCTCGAACCACTGCTTTTAATAAGGGCAAGGCGACAGGAAACAATCAAACAAGCTAATATATAGTATATAGACAAAGCAGAGTCGCAATTCAACGACTCAGACACGAGAGGATTGTGGCAGGGTCTACAGTCAATCACGGACTACAAAAAGAAAACCAGCCCTGTCGCGGACCCCGATGTCTTGCTCCCAGACAAACTAAATAACTTATTTGCTCGCTTTGAGGACAATACAGTGCCACCAACACGGCCCGCTACCAAAACCTGCGGACAATCCTCACGCAGCCAACGTGAGTAAAACATTTAAACGTGTTAACCCTCGCAATGCTGCCGGCCCAGACGGCATCCCTAGCCGCGTCCTCAGAGCATGCGCAGACCAGCTGGCTGGTGTGTTTACGGATATATTCAATCAATCCCTATCCCAGTCTGCTGTTCCCACATGCTTCAGGAGGGCATTTTTCCTCTTCCTAAGAAAGCTAAGGCAACTGAGCTAAACGACTATCGTTCCGTCATCATGAAGTGCTTTGAGAGACTAGTCAAGGACCATATCACCTCCACCCTACCTGACAACCTATACCCACTCCAATTTGCTTACCGCCCCAATAGGTTCACAGACGACGCAATCACACTGCACACTGCCCAAGAGGAATACCTATGTAAGAATGCTGTTCATCGGCTACAGCTCTCCTGTACTCCCTGTTCCCCCATGACTGCGTGGCCAAGCACGACTCCAACTCAATCATCAAGTTTGCAGATTACATTACAGCTTGATTACCAACAACGACGAGACAGCCTACAGGGAGGAGGAGAGGGCTCTCGGAGTGTGGTGTCAGGAAAACAACCTCACGCTCAACTAAACAAAGGAGATGATCGTGGACTTCATGAGGGAGCACCCCCCCATCCATAATGACGAGACAGTAGTGGAGAAGGTGGAAAGTTTTAAGTTCCTCGGCGTACACAAACTGAAATGGTCCACCCACACAGACAGCATGGTGAAGAAAGCGCAACAGCGCCTCTTCAACCTCAGGAGGCTGAAGAAATGTGGCTTGTCACCAAAAACACTCAAACCTTTACAGATGCACAATCAAGAGCATCCTGTCGGGCTGTATCACCGCCTGGTATGGTAACAGCTCTTACCCACAACCGCAGGGCTCTCCAGAGGTTAGTGAGGTCTGCACAACGCATCACTGGAGGCAAACTACCTGCCCTCCAAGACACCTAAATCAACCAATGTCAAAGGAAGGCAAAAAGATCATCAAGAAAAACAACCACCCGAGCCACTGCCTGTTCACCCCGCTTTCATTCAGAAGGCGAGGTCAGTACAGGTGCATTAAAGCTGGGACCGAGAGACTGAAAAACAGCTTCTATCTCAAGACCATCAGACTGTTAAACAGCCATCACTAACATTGAGTGGCTGCTGTCAACATACTGACTCAAATCTCTAGCCACTTTAATAATAAAAAATAGGATGTAATTAATGTATCACTAGCCACTTTAAATCATGTTTGCATACCCTACATTACTCATCTCATATGTATGTATTGTACTCTATACCATCTACTGCATCTTGCCTGTGCTGTTCAGCCATCGCTCATCCATATATTTATATGTACATATTCTTATTCATTTCTTTACACTTGTGTGTCTAAGGTAGTTGTTGTGAAATTGTTATATTACTTCTTAGATATTACTGCATGGTCAGAACTAGAAGCACAAGCATTTCGCTACACTCGTGTTAACATCTGCTAACCATGTGTATGTGACCAATAAAATTTGATTTGATGTCACCCTTGTTCACCATTGACAAGTGGTCACCCTGTTTGTTTTCCACTGCTGTAGGGCAACCCAGTCCCCAAAGTGACACTTGAATGCAAGAAATCATTCTGTGTTGTCTTAGGAATTCAGCATTCTCTGTGTTGATCTCAGCAACCCACATTGTCTCACCTCTGGGGAGCAGAAGTTACGTCCTGTAGGTCTGATATCTGATTGGAGGTTAACGTTACATTAATGTCATTGGTCACCAACACAGATTTTGAATCCAAACAACTCAGATGCTTATAAAAAGGTCTAAGATTCACTGTTCTTTCTCTTTTTTTGTTCCTGAACTGCTGTGGTGAGACTCTCTCGCTAATTTCGAAGTCTAATTACAAGTTGCATGTGATGTGTATATAATATACTGTATATACACTATACAAATATGTCTGTCCACTACACTACTATCCAGGAAGTACAGCCTCTACTGCAAGACCAGCCTTTTCAGCCACCTCCCCATCTTCTGCTGGTATTGTATTTAATACTTTTTCCATTCTAAGTTGTATTGTAGATAGTATGAGTAGTACAACATGGGGTCAAAGACAGATGTACTACCTTGGTCAATACACAAAGCATGCATTTGTACATGAAACTAAACTTTAATGTAAAATGGCGCCGGAAGAAACTAAAACCGCACTCAGTCAGCTGTATAAGTTAATAAGCAAACAGGAAACCACTCACCCAGAGGCGGCGCTCCTAGTTGCCGGAGACTTTAATGCAGAGAAACTTAAATAAGTTCTACCAAATTTATGCAGAATATGCAACCAGAGGGGGGAAACAAATCTAGATTACCTTTACTCCACACATAGAGACGCATACAAAGCTCTCCCTCGCCCTCCATATGGTAAATTTGACCATAACTATATCCTCCTGATTCCTGCTTGCAAGCAAAAATTAAAGCAGGAAGCACCAGTGACTCGATCAATAAAAAAGTGGTCAGATGAAGCAGATGCCAAACTACAGGACTGTTTTGCTATCACAGACTGGAACATGCTCCGGGTTTCTTCCGATGGCATTGAGGGGTACACCACATCAGTCACTGGCTTTATCAATAAGTCCATTGAGGACGTCATACCCACAGTGACTGTACATACATCCCCCAACCAGAAGCCATGGATTACAGGCAACATTCGCACTGAGCTAAAGGGTAGAGCTGCCGCTGTCAAGGAACGGGACTCTAACCCGGACGCTTATAAGAAATCCTGCTATGCCCTCTGAACAACCATCAAACAGGCAAAGCATCAATACAGGGCTAAGTGTTACGGTGCGTGAATGAGGACCCAAAAGCGAATTAACGTAAACAGAGCTTCTTTAATGACAAAACATAGGTAGGCTCAGATGGACCGGCAGATTCCGACAGGACAGGACAAGGTTGCAGCAAACATGACGATAGTCTGGTTCAGGCATGAAAAACACAAACAAGAATCCGACAAAGACAGGAGCAGAAACAGAGAGAGATATAGGGACCTAATCAGAGGGAAAAAGGGAACAGGTGGGAAAAGGGGTGAATGAGGTAGTCAGAGAAGACAAGGAACAGCTGGGGGAAAGAGGGACAGAAACGGTAACCTAGTACGACCAGCAGAGGGAGACAGGGTGAAAGGAAAGGACAGAAACAAGACACAACATGACACTAAGATTGAATCGTACCTCACCGGCTCCGATGCTCGTCGGATGTGGCAGTGCTTGCAAACTATTACAGACTACAAAGGGAAGCACAGCTGCGAGCTGCCGAGTGACACGAGCCTACCAGACGAGCTAAATCACTTCGATGCTCGCTTCGAGGCAAACAACATTGAGGCATGCATGAGAGCATCAGCTGTTCCGGACGACTATGTGATCACGCTCTCCATAGGCGATGTGAGTAAGACCTTTAAACAGGTCAACATTCTTAAGGCTGTGGGGCTAGACGGATTACCAGGACGTGTGCTCCGGGCATGTGCTGACCAACTGCAGGTGTCTTCACTGACATTTTCAACATGTCCCTGATTGAGTCTGTAATACCAACATGTTTCAAGCAGACCACCATATTCCCTGTGCCCAAGAACACAAAGGCAACCTGCATAGTCACTTTAACAATACATTCATGTACATACTACCTCAATTGGGCCGACCAACCAGTGCTCCCGCACATTGGCTAACCGGGCTATCTGCATTGTGTCCCGCCACCACCCCCAACCCCTCTTTTATGCTGCTGCTACTCTCTGTTCATCATACATGCATAGTCACTTTAACCATATCTACATGCACATACTACCTCAATCAGCTTGACTAACCAATGTCTGTATGTAGCCTCAATTCTTTTATAGCCTCGCTACTGTATATAGCCTGTCTTTTTACTGTTTATTTCTTTACTGACCTATTGTTCACCTAACACCTTTCTTGCACTATTGGTTAGAGCTTGTAAGTTTGCATTTCACTGTAAGGTCTACACCTTTGATTTGACATTTTATAACATGGTTGTTGTGCCGTTCACACATCTCTCTTCCTGTATGAATTTCTGCTTCTCTGTGAAGCCAAATACCGATACTCCAGGTTTAAGGTGTTATATAACCTTTCAATTATTTAGTGGATGGTGTGAACAATCATAATCCATTACACACAAATTAAAACACTCAGCTAGATCGTTGGTGTTCAGACAGAGGTGAAGTTGTAGAGGTGTTTGGCTGATGGATATTGGTCCTCAGCATCCTCTATTGATCGTTGTGTGATACAAACTTTACTTTCATTTAAATCAATCTAAATGATTGACTGTGTTTAATCACTGTCTGTCTCATTGCCTAGGTACCAGTAATGCTGTTAAGTTGCCCATCAGTCACATCATGCACTTTGTGACACTGACCATCATGGCTGCCATAGTCACTATTCACACAAGGAGGAACCGCCCACCCAAAGCTCTGCCCCCACAAGCAGGTGAGAGTCACAGGCATTGGTCCAGTTCCATTTAGGTTCCTAACTCCTCCCACAACATCAGAGTTCACAGATCTGAAAGGACTGTAATAGACCTAAACATTATGAATGGTTCCATCAATCCATAGAACACATGGAGCAAACAACACATTACATTCACATATTCTGATCTTCAGACGTGTGAACTGAAATGGAATCAGGTCATAAATAGTCCTTTGACGTAGTCATCTTGTCCATCTAATCCCCTATTAACTAGTTCATCTTTATGATCTGCTATAGAATGAATGGTGAGACATGTTGTCTGATGTGTTGTTTTGTTCTCTGTATAGAAGAAGCCTCTGGTATTGAGATTCATGTCCTGGAGGAATGACCCCCTGTTCCTCACTCTTCTCCCTGTGCTGGACTAAGACTTTCAAACTGTCTGTAGCTTTATTGATTTAGTAACAGAGGACAGTATAAATGTTTTTAAAGCTGATGTTCATCTATTTTAATGCATAGTGTGGAAGATGTATTAATTCATAGTTGTGTTCCTATTTATTTTGTGTATCATTTTAATACTTTTTTTGGTGGTGCATTAGGGATTCAGATATCAGCAAACCTTGGTTGATGTTTACGATAATGTTCGTTTTTTTTTCTGTCCATTGGGGATGAAGTCAGCACAAATAAATTCCTTGGTTTTGTTTAATTAATCATTTGTGTCCTAAGCAGACTTAAATGAGCACAATGCTTCTTCTGAAATGTAAATACATTCCTGAAAATGTTTAAATAAATTAATTATTAATACAGTACTTCAAAATCTTCAGTTACAGTTGTTTTTCAGGCTACCCTTCCACAATGTAAGGTAAAGCATGAATGCATTGACCTTATTTAATTTACAGTTTTGTCTGTCCTCTTAGAAACAGTACCGTCAGAGGTTTTCTGTAGGCCTACTCAGAATTTCTGTGGCAAAATAAAGAATTTGAAGCAGTAGAAGGCCTAGCTTACCATAGCCACCAGTGGGTCTGGAGACAAATATGTTGCGAGGGCCAGCCGACTAGAGCATACAGGTTGCAGTGGTGGGTGGTATAAGGGGCTTTGGTAACAAAACGAATGGCACTGTGATAGCAAACTGGATGGAGTCTGAGTAGAGTATTGGAAGCTGAAGTCGAGGATCGGTAGGATAGTCAGTTTTACTAGGGTAAGTTTGGCGGCGTGAGTGAAGGAGGCTTTGTTTCGAAATAGAAAGCCGATTCTAGATTTGATTTTGGATTGGAGATGTTTAATATGAATCTGGAAGGAGAGTTTACAGTCTAGCCAGACACCTAGGTATTTATAGTTGTCCACATATTCTAGGTCGGAACCGTCCAGGGTGGTGATTCTAGTCGGGCGGGCTGGTGCAGGCATTGAATGGTTGATAAGCATGCATTTAGTTTTACTAGCGTTTAAGAGCAGTTGGAGGCCAAGGAAGGAGAGTTGTATGGCATTGAAGCTCGTTTGGAGGTTAGTTAGCACAGTGTCCAAGGAAGGGTCAGAAGTATATAGAATGGTGTCGTCGGCGTAGAGGTGGACAGGGAATCGCTCGCAGCAATAGCGACATCATTGATATATACAGAGAAAATAGTCGACCCGAGAGCTGAACCCTGTGGTACCCCCAAAGAGACTGCCAGAGGTCCAGACAACATGCCCTCCGATTTGACACACTGAACCCTGTCTGCAAAGTAGTTGGTGAACCAGGCGAGGCAGTCATTAGAAAAACCAAGACTTTTGAGTCTGCCGATAAGAATACGGTGATTGACAGAGTCGAAAGCCTTGGCCAGGTCGATGAAGAGGGCTCCACAGTACTGTCTTATCGATGGCGGTTATGATACCGTTTAGTACCTTGAGCGTGGCTGAGGTGCACCCGTGACCGGCTCGGAAGCCGGATTGCACAGCGGAGAAGGTACGGTGGGATTCGAAATGGTCAGTGATCTGTTTATTAACTTGGCTTTCGAAGACTTTAGATAGGCAGGGCAGGATGGACATAGGTCTGTAACAGATTGGGTCTAGGGTGTCACCCCCTTTGAAGAGGGAGATGACCGCGGCAGTTTTCCAATCTTTAGAGATCTCGGACGATACGAAGAGGTTGAACAAGCTGGTAATAGGGGTTGCAACAATGGCGGTGGATAGTTTTAGAAAGAGAGGGTCCAGATTGTCTAGCCCAGCTGATTTGTACGGGTCCAGGTTTTGCAGCTCTTTCAGAACATCTGCTGTCTGGATTTGGGTGAAGGAGAAGTCTAAAGGTGAAAAAAACCTCACAATGCCGTTATCAGTTGATTCTCTGAAAATTACCAAATTATTGATACAATGGAACAACTGTCCATGTGTATTACTGTGTTATTATTACACTTCATTAAAGTGAAAGAAAAATTATGAATGTCAGTATGTACATGTTCTCCTTCTGCATACGATAAAGACAACACACAATTGCTCCCACAGCCACTCCTACAGTCACAGGGAAGATCTGGTTAAGTGGAGCACCTGAAAGGACCAGGAAGAGGATGGGGGTCTGGTTAGGGGAGGAAAACCAGCCAGGACCAGAGAGAGGATGGGCGTCTGGTTTAGTGGATGAGAACCAGCCAGGACCAGAGAGGGGATGGGGGTCTGGTTTAGTGGGGGACCTGACAGGACCAGAGAGGGGATGGAGGGCTGGTTTAGTGGGGGACCTGACAGGACCAGAGAGGGGATGGAGGATCTGGTTTAGTGGGGGACCTGACAGGACCAAAGAGGGGACGGAGGATCTGGTTTAGTCGGGGATATGACTGGACCAGAGAGGGGATGGAGGATCTGGATGAGTGGGGGACCTGACAGGACCAGAGAGGCGATGGAGGGCTGGTTTAGTAGCGGACCTGACAGGACCAGAGAGGGGATGGAGGGCTGGTTTAGTAGGGGACCTGACAGGACCAAAGAGGGGACGGAGGATCTGGTTTAGTCGGGGATATGACTGGACCAGAGAGGGGATGGAGGATCTGGATGAGTGGGGGACCTGACAGGACCAGAGAGGCGATGGAGGGCTGGTTTAGTAGCGGATCTGACTGGACCAGAGAGGGGATGGAGGGCTGGTTTATAGTGGGGGACCTGACAGGACCAGAGAGGGGATGGAGGATCTGGTTTAGTCGGGGATCTGACAGGACCAGAGAGGGGATGGAGGGCTGGTTTAGTCGGGGATCTGACTGGACCAGAGAGGGGATGAAGGATTTTGTTAAGTCAGGGATCTGACTGGACCAGAGAGGGGATGGAGGGCTGGTTTAGTCGGGGATCTGACTGGACCAGAGAGGGGATGGAGGATCTGGTTTAGTCAGGGGATCTGACAGGACCAGAGAGGGGATGGATGGCTGGTTTAGTGGGGGACCTGACAGGACCAGAGAGGGGATGGAGGATCTGGTTTAGTGGGGGACCTGACAGGACCAGAGAGGGGATGGAGGATCTGGTTTAGTCGGGGACCTGACTGGACCAGAGAGAGGATGGAGGATCTGGTTTAGTCGGGGATTTGACTGGACCAGAGAGGGGATGGAGGCCTGGTTTAGTCAGGGATCTGACTGGACCAGAGATGGGATGGAGGATCTGGTTTAGTGGGGGACCTGACAGGACCAGAGAGGGGATGGAGGATCTGGTTTAGTCCGGGATCTGACTGGACCAGAGAGAGGATGGAGGATCTGGTTTAGTCGGGAATCTGACAGGACCAGAGAGGGGATGGAGGGCTGGTTTAGTCAGGGATCTGACTGGACCAGAGAGGGGATGGAGGATCTGGTTTAGTGGGGGACCTGACAGGACCAGAGAGGGGATGGAGGATCTGGTTTAGTCGGGGACCTGACTGGACCAGAGAGAGGATGGAGGATCTGGTTTAGTCGGGGATTTGACTGGACCAGAGAGGGGATGGAGGATCTGATTTAGTTGGGGATCTGACAGGACCAGAGAGGGGATGGAGGATCTGGTTTAGTCGGGGATCTGACTGGACCAGAGAGAGGATGGAGGATCTGGTTTAGTCGGGGATCTGACTGGACCAGAGAGAGGGTGCAGTGTGTTTGTTTACTCACATTACTTAGCAGAAAAGACAGCGTTACCCAGACAAGAGGATGGAGGATCTGGTTTAGTCGGGGACCTGACAGGACCAGAGAGGGGATGGAGGGCTGGTTTAGTCAGGGATCTGACTGGACCAGAGAGGGGATGGAGGATCTGGTTTAGTGGGGGACCTGACAGGACCAGAGAGGGGATGGAGGATCTGGTTTAGTCGGGGATCTGACTGGACCAGAGAGATGATGGCTAAATAGCTCCCGTTTGTTGTCAGGTTTGACTGAGAAAACGACCGGAAAGCCAAACTTTTTTCCAAATTAGCTCCATAATATCGACAGAAACATGGCAAACGTTGTTTAGGATCCATCCTCAAGGTGTTTTTAACATATATATTCGATAATATATCCGTCGAGGCAATTCTCATAAGAAGCGATTGGAAAAATGGCTACCTCAGTATTTTACACAAGATTTTCTGCGGGAGACATCATGTGACCACTTGCTAAATGTGGTCCCTTACGGCTATTCTTCAACAGAAATGCGTAAAAAGACGTCACAATTCTGTAGACACCTTGGGGAATACTTAGAAAACGTAAGCTCATTCATAGCCCATTCACAGCCATATAAGGAGTCATTGGCATGAGGCCTGTAGTCTCACCTAGAGTCAAACCTGTAGTCCCACCTGTAGTCCCACCTGTAGTCTAACCAGTATTCCCACCTGTAGTCCCACCTGTAGTCCCACCGGTAGACCCACCTGTAGTCTAACCAGTAGTCCCACCTGTAGTCTAACCAGTAGTCCCACCTGTAGTCATACCTGTAGTCTAACCAGTAGTACCACCTGTAGTCTAACCAGTAGTCCCACCTGTAGTCCCACCTGTAGTCTTACCTGTAGTCTAACCAGTAGTCCCACCTGTTGTCTAACCAGTTGTCCCACCTGAAATCCCACCAGTAGTCCCAACTGTAGTCCCACATGTAGTCTTACCTGCAGTTATTCCCAGAATCACACACAGAGTTAGACTACACACTCGCCCACATAGGGGAAACCAGCCATGATGAGTCTGTTCCAGCCAGACTATTATCTGACCTGGATGAGGACGCAGGACCACCAGATGATGACTGGGATTTCATTAAAACTATTGTCCCCATATTGAACAGGCTCCCCTGCAGAAAAAAAGCTGCTGTAAAGCTGCAAATCCACCATCTGCTATTCAAAGTGGAATTCAAATGTGAATATCTTTAAACTCAAGTAGTGTATTCATACCCCTTGACCAAGTGTTGAATGTTATTCATGTTTTTTTCTCGTCTGTTCCTCTGAAAATGAACTTTACATTTTTTTTTCAAGTGTTTTTTCTTGTATTTTATAACAGAAGTGAGAATACTGGAGAAGAGAAGAAGACAAGGAGTCGATGCTGAGTCTTCATTCAGGACACTAGTCTATACATACACACCAACACTTCTCTGCTCTACTTTAGTGCACTACACTGTACTCTCCTATCTACTCTACTCTCCTCTCTCCTCTGTTATCCTGTCCTCTCTTCTCTCCTCTCTCTTCTACTCTGCCCTCTACACTTCTCTCCTCTCCTCTCCTCTCCTCTCCTATCCTCTCCTCTCCTCTCCTCTCCTCTCCTCTCCTCTCCTCTCCTCTCCTCTCCTCTCCTCTCCTCTCCTCTCCTCTCCTCTCCTCTCCTCACCTCTCCTCTCCTCTCCTCTCCTCTCCTCTACTCTACTCTACTCTACTCTACTCTCTCCTCTACTGTCCTCCGCTCTACTCTCCTCTACTCTCCTGTAATCTCCTGTACTCTCCTCACCTCTTCTCTCCTCTCTCCCCTCCTCTCCTCTCTCCTCTATTCTCTCCTCTCTCTTCTCTCCTATACTCTCCTCACCTCTCTGCTCTCCTCTCCTACGTCCTCTTCGCTCTGTTCTGCTCTACTCTCTCCTCTCCTCTTATTCTCTGCTCTACTCTCTCCTCTACTCTCCACTACTCTGCTTTACTCTCTCCTCTACTCTACTCTACCCTCTCCTTTACTCTCCTCTCATCTGCCCTGCTCTCCTCTCTCATCTCTTCCCCTCTCTCCTCTCCACTCTCCACTACTCTCTCCTCTAATCTTCGCTCTTCTCTACTCTCCTCTCTCCTATATCCTCTCCACTCCTCTGCTCTACACTCCTCTCTCTTCAACTCTGCTCTCCTATCCTATTCTATCCTATCCTATCCCATCCTATACTATCCTCCTCTCTCTCTCTCCTCTCCTCTCCTCTCCTCTCCTCTCCTCTCTTCTCCTCTCCTCTACTCTACTCTACTCTGCTCTCCCCTCTACACTCCTCTTCTCTCCTTTACTCTGCTCTGTTCTCCTCTCTCCTCTGCCCTCTCCTCTCCTCTAATCTTTGCTTTCCTCTCTCCTCTCCTCTCCTGTACTCAGTTCTACTCTCCTCTCTCTTTTACTCTGCTCTCCTCGCTCATCCCCTTTCTCCTATCCTCTCTCCTCTCCTCTCCTCACTCCTCTCCCCTCTCTCCTCTACTCTGCTGTCCCCTCTCCTATCCTCTATTCTCGTCTCCTCTCATCTCCTCTCATCTCCTCCCCTCTCTCCTCTACTCTCCACTTTCCACTACTCTGCTCTACTCTCTCCAGTACTCTCCTCTCTCCTTTACTCTGCTCTACTCTCCTCTATCCTATACTCTCCTCTCTCCACTATTCTCCTCTCTCATCTCCTTCCCTCTCTCCTCTACTCTCCACTCTCCACTACTCTGCTCTACTCTACTCTCTCCAGTACTCTCCTCTCATATGCCAAGCTCTCCTCTCTCCTCCTCTTTCCTCTCCACTCCTCTGCTCTGCACTCATCTCTCTTCAATTCTGCTATCCTATCCCAACCTATCCACTTTCCTCTCCCCTCTCCTCTCCTCTCTCCTCTACTCTGCTTTCCCCTCTACACTCCTCTCCTCTACTCTAATCTCCACTCTACTGTCCTCTCTCCTCTGCTCTCCTCCCTCGTCTCTCCTCTACTCTCCTCTCTCCTCTGCTCTCCTCCCTCGTCTCTCCTCTACTCTCCTCTCCCCCCTCCTCTACTCTCTCAGCTACCCTCCTCTTCTCTCCACTCCTCTCTCCCCCTCCTCTCTATTCTCCTCTCTCCTCTACTCTCCTCTCTCCTTTACTCTGCTCTACTCTCCTCTATCCTATACGCTCCTCTCTCCACTATTCTCCTCTCTCCTCTGCTCTCCTCTCTCCTCTGCTCTCCTCTCTCCTCCTCTCTCCTCTACATTCCTCTCTCCTCTGCCCTCATCTCTCCTCTACTCTCCTCTACTCTCATCTCCTCTATCTCACCTCTACTCTGTTTTACTCTTCTCTCTCTTTTACTCTGCTCTCCTCTATCTCCTCTGCTCTCTCCTGTACTCACCTCTCATCTTCTCTACTCTCCTCTCCTCTCCTCTCTCCTCTCTTATCCTCTCCTCTCTCCTTCTCTCATTATCTATTTCTCTCTCTGCTCAGTCTCAGAAAAGCAGAAGTGGTCTGAGCTGAAATAACCGCTGAAAGAAGGACCAGTTGCAGACATAGACATACTTCTTATTCTGTTTATGTACATCATTAACTGCAGTTACATTCACGTTTATAACAATGGATATATTTACATATACATCAAACTCAACAGCGAAAAACTGTTTGTAACTAGGAGGACAGCTATTGACAGGTTTAGAACATATTGGTACATATGTAGAAACATACATACAATGTGATGTCATACACAAACAGGTAGAATCTGCCTTAATATACGGACAGTGGGTCATCAAAGTCACACAACAAATAGACACCACCAAATCAATAAATAGTCATATTAAATGTCTTTAGTGATGGAGAAAACCATTTGCATAGTTTGAGAGCTCTTGTGAATGATCTGTGGTGTCTGGTAGTGCAGTGTGTTACATTGAACTCCTCAGATCATATTGTTACTGTGTAGGGGTTAGAAACTTGTTCAGAGGACTGGTGGTTGTGCAGGAGCACTTTGAAGGCCTTGGAAGGGAGTTGTAGGAAGTGCCAATGATGTGGCAGCAGCATCTCTGAATGACTTTCAATCCTGGAGGGACAAGAGACATGATTACACTGATATGTCATGTTGACATGTTGACTATGTCACTTGACTATGTCATTTGACTTATTTCCGTCCTGTAAACTATTTAGATACAAGTAGGATGTACACAGAATGAGAGGATTGGAGAAATGCCAAGTCTGATTAACCATTCAAATGAATATGACAGTGGAGGCTCCTCAGAGGATCAAGGGGAGGAATTGTGAATTTCATAAAACACTCATGAAAAAGTAAATCTTTTTAGTCACCAGTTGTTTTCCAATGAAGGTCTACAGTAGCTTCAACAGCACTCTATAGGGTAGGTAGCACCATGGTGTAGCTGGAGCACAGCTAGTTTCCACCCTCCTCTGGGCACATTGACTTCCATACAAACCCTAAGAGGCTTATGGTACTCACCCTCTTCCACAGTAACTATGACAACTTCCGAAAGACGTCCGCCAACCTATCAGAGCTCTTGCCGCATGAACTGACAAATTGTCAGCGGTTACGATATGAAGGTTTGGCTTGGAAGTGTTTCGTCGCCTGGTCACAGACAGCTGATGTGTTTTGCACTGGATCCCACAAGCGAAGGGAAAAGGTGAGAGGAGGAGAGTGTCGATGCGAGAAGGAATTAACAAGCAAAGTGATCATGCTGTTTGTTTATGGCTACGATGAATGTGACCTGTATTTGCCTGTGATCAGGGGTGTATTCATTCTAGTATCATGTAGTAGCATAAACGTATCAATGTTACACTGAGCTGGGTGACTGGATTATGAATGAATCATCCAATTAAACGGCACCGACCACCACTTGAATATGACCACATTAATGCCAAATCCCTGCATCACTAATACAGACTCTCATACATGTGAAGAAGGCCTTGTTGTGACGTTGTATTAGTTAATGTGACGACTGTTGCTCATCGAATGATTACAAGTTTCTAATTACGTGATTAACTGAATCAAGCAATGATTAACTCATTAACCTGGGGCACCATGGGAAAACTATTTTTTATTCAGTTTCTATTTCCCAAATCAATTCAAAGAGTATCAGAATATCGAGCTGCTGCTATTTAACCAGTTGCCTCTAACAATCTCGTTCTGAACGCCGAATTTCAAAAGAGAGAGAAGAAATAAAGTACACAAGAGAATTTGTCAGCTATGCTATTCTAACCCTAGCCTTGCCCCAAACTGCCGCTCTTATGGGTCAGAATATAATGATGTAATTACGTGGGGAAGATCTCCAAGGATTCTCTGCGTGGACCGTTCCGCTGTTCGATTACGCACTTCTCCTGCGCACCTCCCTGCTCGTCCTCCCAGTGTCAGTGTCCTTTTTGGCTTAGGAGTCTGTACCCTCACCCTTTTCTCTGGGTGTCTTCTGAGGACAGACAGCTCTGTAGCTCAGAGCTCACAGTATAGCAATGAAACCCTTTAGATACCACGATTCAATGGGAGGTGGAGGCTAGGTGGTTCGACTTGAATTCACCCGCTTAGACACAGCTACTCATCGTAGCTTGGGTAGAAAAATATTTCTTTGTCCTCAAGCTTGCGTTGCGTTCTGGGTTCGTTGACTTTTTCAGGCCCTGCTGCAGCTTGGGCCAGGTAGTCTTCCTGTAAATTCTATACTCACAGGTTTTATACCCTTGGGTCAGAAGTGGGCGTAGCCGCCTTTAGGGCAATTCTCTGTGCGCACCAAGTTAATGAGGCAAGGTCCAGATTTTACTCAAATCCAATTTTAGACAACTAATTTAACATTTCATCTTCCCCAAAACATTCTCTTTGATTTGGATATTTTCCATACAACGTACAATGTATAAACATCAGACATATACTAGGAACACTCTTCACATTACAATGTTTTCATAATAACGTCATCTATTAACCTTTAATAACAGAACAAAAATGACATACATTTTCACATTCCATCTATCGTCATGACCACCATTGTGGTTGACGGAAACCATTGTTCCAAAGTCCCTTTATTTCATGTTTAATGTTCTGAGGCTGGTTCTCCATAGTAACAGGACAAAGGAATTTGTCTGTGGCCTGAGATTTACCAGGGGAGTGAGGGGCCATAAAACCCCCCACATCTTCAGACCCCTAGATCCCTCCTCCTCTGTTGGGGTTGAGAGATAATCTGTAGGGTTGTGGTCTCCTGTAACCTGACCTGATTAGGACAGTCATGACAGCCTTCAACTGCTGGTGAGCTGGAGGATTCTTACCAAGGTGTCAGAAACTAGATTAAAACCGTGACCACTATGAGGAAGTGATGCTATAGTGATGAATAGAGATGCTGCTGTATGGTGAGAAACTCATAGTGCTGAGACACTCTGAAAGAGGAAAGAGACAGAAACAGAGCAGAGAGAGACAGAGAGACAGAGAGAGAGATAGACACAGAGACAGAGCAGAGAGAGAGAGAGAGAGAGGATCATGGCTGACATCCCTCAATCATTTTTGGGATTGCTTGTGACCGTTTTGTACCTGCTAACAGGTAAGACAGAGGAGAGAGAGTAAGAATATGTCATTAGAGAGCATAGAACACATTTATTTCACACGGCCAAACTAGTTCAGTTTACATTTGACTAACATTATGATGACATTTCTGTTGTGTATCTGTTTACTCTTATCTTCACTATTGTATAATAGACAGTATATTACACTATTATTCACACTGAAGAATATCAATAAGAAAACCTATGAAATATAATGTCACCTGTATTACCAGTTAATAATTATCTGATGTCATACTCCTTCCAGGTGTCAGTGGAGAAATTCTCTCTATGTTCTCCAGAGTGGGAGATGATGTCAGTCTGCCGTGTAACAATGTGGTTTATCCAAACTGCTCCTCTACTACATGGATCTATAACAGAGCTGGATCTACTGGTACTATTGAAGAGGTCACATTGGGGAAGATCAAAGTTGACCAGACAGAGAGAGCAGACAGACTGAGTGTGGGGTCTAACTGTTCTCTACATGTTAGTGATGTCAGAGCTGAGGATGTTGGACTCTACACCTGTCAACAATACCTTACAATGACTGGACCAAAACATGGAGGTGATGCTCCTGTTCATCTGTCTGTTCTAACTAGTGAGTATTACTGTTTAAATCAGAGTTTAAATGTCACTGTGTATAAGTGTGGTGTTAATAATCATATGTCATGTGAAAACAGCCAACAAATACTGTATACCTTTTTCTCTTTCTCAGTCTCCTCTACCACACCAGTGACAGATCTGAAGCCTAATGTAATTATGACATTACGGTGTTCTCTGCTCTCCTATACACAACATGGAACGTGCCAGTCAAGATTTAGTCTCAGCTGGGGCCCTAAAACAGGTACTAATGCCCAGGACACACAGGATTCTTCCTGTGACATCACTCTGACTGTGACACTCCAGAAGAAGGACAACAACAGGAAGTGGACGTGCACGCTGACTGGAAAGGGAAACGTGAAGATCTCCATTGACTTCACCTCCACATTCTCAGGTATGTGTTCTTGTTATGCTCCTATAATATGAATAAGTTCACAAGATCTGTGGTGATATTAAAGTTAATATCAAACCTGATTCATTCTCCTGGTATTTGTGATATTAGTGATTGATGATGAATTTGATTTGAATCATACTGCTGTGTCTGATGATGATGATGATGGGTTATTTAATAAACTAAAAGAGGATGTTAATCTCCTACTGAATTAGATATTGAAGAAAAGACCACTGATAGCGATGATGTCATCTCTACTGTCCCAGGTAAAATACTCCCATCTGTATGATGTGTGCAGACATAGTAAATGTTTTATCTGTCCTCTGGATACATAGAACTGGGTACTGTGTTTTCCTTGCTGTGTCAGGGTTTGAGGCTGGGTCCAGAAGGTCACTTGAATATATGTTTTTCAGACAGTTCTGGTGTAACTTCTCTAATTCCCATCAAGACACCTAGCAGTACTCCACAACAGTATAAGACTGGTAATGTAAAAACAGGCCCAAACATATTTATAGGAAGTTCTGCTTGTCTAGTGCTCTAGAGATTGGAGTAGAGAAAGATTTAACATATTGAGTAGAGAAAACTCTACAGGCAACACAGAGTGAGTTGTGGATCCATTCTGTACTGTGATGTCACCATTATTCACCAATGAAAAGTGGTCACTCTGTTTTCAACTACTATCCAGGAAGTACAGCTTCTACTGCAAGACCAGCCTTGTCAACCACCTCCCCATCTTCTGCTGCTATTGTATTTAATACTATTTCCCTTCTCAGTTGTATTGTAGATTGTATGAGTGGTACAGCATGGGGCCAAAGTCAGATGTATTACCTGGGTCAACACAAAGCATATACAGTATGTGTATATGCAGTCTAACTTATGTTTTGATCTTCACATTTGCTGTGGTGCATTTCACACTTCTCTGTTCCCATATGAATCCCTGCTTGTCTATGTAACTCTGACATCCCACGCCAGTGCTAAACTTTAATGACATTAAAGTAAACTCCTGATATCAGTGATGAGTGAACGAGCACCCTGCTCTCTACTGTATATGTCTGATGATGAAGAGTTATTTAAAAGATGATGTTTTTCTCCTCCTGAACTAGATATTAAAGGGCACAGAAGATGGTGGTGACATCACCTTCAACGCCTCAGGAAAAATTTAATCAGAAATAGTACATCTTCCATTTAGCATCTAGATACATAAATGAGTACTGTTCCTGTAAAGTAGTGTTTCCCAAATGTTGGGTCAGATGCGCTGGTCCCTCATTCTTCAGACTGGTTTATAAAAAAAATACAAAAAATCTACCAAAGTCAAGACACTTGAATTCATATTTTTCAGATGGTTCTGATGGGACAACTCTGAATCATGTCAAGACAAACACTCAGGACCATAACAGCCCCAAACATATTTATAGGAAGTACTGCTTGTCTCGTGATTCAGAGATTGTTGTAGAGAAATATTTAGCAGATTGAGTAGAGAAAACTCTATAGGCAACACAGAGTCAGTGGATGTGGATCCATTCTGTACTGTGATGTCACCAGTATTGTCACGTTCTGACCTTAGTTCCTTTGTTTTGTCTTTTGTTTTAGTATGGTCAGGGCGTGAGTTGGGGTGGGCAGTCTATGTTCGTTTTTCTATGTTAGTTTTTTGAGTTTGGCCTGGTATGGTTCTCAATCAAGGCAGGTGTCGTTAGTTGTCTCTGATTGAGAATCATACTTAGGTAGCCTTTTTTCACCTGTGTTTCGTGGGTGTTTGTTTTGTTTTTTGTGTTTTCACTAGACAGGACTGTTTCATTTGTTTGTTCTTCCTAGTTATTATTTTTGTTTAGTGTTCAGTTTTGATTATATTAAAAATCGTGAACACTTACCAAGCTGCACCTTGGTCCTCACCTTCTTCCACCGACGACAGCCATTACAATTATTCATGAAAAGTGGTCACCTTGTTTGTTTTCAACTACTATGCAGGGAGTACATAGGCTGAGTACCAGTCTCTTTAGCTAACGTTCCACTCCTTGCCACTCCTTGTCATTGTCAAAGAGACTGGCCTTTCGGGAATATCAACATTCAATAGAGTACCACAGTGTGAGTCATCCTATCCATTAAACCTAGTGGTCAAATACGGAAATGGTTCCAATCCTTTTTCCACCATTCATTTCTCCTGTAGGGGATTTGAGATACACTTCAAATAAGGGCTGAGTTTCCTGTAGGCTTACTCTGGCATGATGGTTTGATAACCGTGTAATTCTCTCTCAGACAAGGTGACTTCAAATAAAAAACAAATTAGCAGATGTTAATGCAAATGTAGTGAAATGCTTGTGCTTCTAGTTCTGACCATGCAGTAATATCTAACAAGTAATCTAAAAATTTCACAACAACTACCTTATACACACAAGAGTAAAGGAAGGATTAAGAATATGTACATATAAATATATGGATGAGCGATGGCCATGCGGCACAGGCAAGATGCAGTAGATGGTGTAGAATACATTATATGCATATGAGATGAGTAATGTAGGATATGTAGGCATTATTAAAGTGCCATTATTTAAAGTGACTAGTGATACCTTGTCGTGGAAATTTCCTCCATTTACCAAATCATGAGAGCAAACCACACACAAGTCAGTTAGTTATCACAAAGTCCATCTTTAATTATATGAGCTCTATCACAACCCTGTGACTCTCAGATCAATTCAGTGCCTATCAATGAATTCTCTGAGAGTCCCTTACACATTGCAGCTGAGATCCTTTAATAGCAAAAAACACACATAGTCAGACAGCATAGACATAATAAATCATTCAGCTTTGTCTCCTTTCTCAAACTCAGAACCATAAACCAATCCTCCATATCAACAGGCATATATCAAATCCATCCTGTCTTGACAAGATCACAGAGACACACTGACTGGCACACAGACATTCTGGAGCCAAGAGATACACGCTTGACCTCTCCCCTCTCTCCGGCCCAAACAACTTAGTCTTGACATAGAACAGATACTGCAACCCCGCCACAGTATTATACAAAAATAACATTCTGATGAGAAGTAACAAACATATGATGAATATAAAACATCTTACCCATGTTACCAACCAATTCTGATTATTCCCCAACAACCTTTATTAAATCAATTTATTAAATGTATTACAGTGGCTGGAGTTGAGTCAGTATGTTGGCAGCAGCCACTCAATGTTGTGGTGGCTGTTTAACAGCCTGATGGCCTTGAGATAGAAGCTGTTTTTCAGTCCGTCGAGTCTTACTCCAAGTCTGAGTCACAAGTCGAGTCACGAGTACATCAATTTATATTAGGTCTTATTATGCAATTGTTTATAGTTGCCACCAAATGGCGCCAATCCCACTAATTTACTATTCATCACTACATCACACGTTCTACTTAATACCTGTGGTTCTTTACTTATTTACTACATGCAGTGCCAGTCAAAAGTTTGGGCACAGCTGCTCATTCGAAGGTTTTTCTCTATTTTTCTATTTTCTACATTGTAGAATAATAGTGAAGACATCAAAACTATGAAATAAGTCAGTATGTTGGCAGCAGCCACTGTATGTTAGTGAGAGCTGTTTTTTAGACTGTTGGTCCCAGCTTTGATGCACCTGTACTGACCTCGCCTTCTGGATGATAGCGGGGTGAACAGGCAGTATTTTGGGTGGATGTTGTTCTTTATGTTCTTTTTGGCCTTCCTGTGACATCGGGTGGTGTAGGTGTCCTGGAGGGCAGGTAGTTTGCCCCCGGTGAAGCGTTGTGCAGACTGCACCACCCTCTGGAGAGCCTTAAGGTTGTGGCCGGAGCCCGACAGGATGCTTTCAATTGTCCATCTGTAGAAGTTTATGAGGGTTTTAGGTGACAAGTCAAATTTCTTCAGCCTCCTGAGTTGGAAGAGGCACTTTTGCGCCTTCTTCACCACGCTGTCTGTGTGGGTGGACCATTTCAGTTTGTCCGTGATGTGAAAGCCAAGGAACTTAAAACTTTCCACCTTCTCCACTCTGCTGCATCCTGATGTGCACGATCATCTCCTTTGTTTTGTAGACGTTGAGTGAGAGTTTATTTTCCTGACACCACACTCCAAGGGCCCTTACCTCTTCCCTGTAGGCTGTCTTGTCGTTGTTGGTAATCAAGCCTACTACTGTAATGTCGTCTGCAAACTTGATGATTGAGTTGGAGGCCTGCATGGCCACGCAGTCATGGGTGAACAGAGACTACAGGGGGGAGCTGAGAACGCACCCCTGTGGGGCCCCAGTGTTGAGGATCAGCGGGATGGAGATGTTGTTTCCTACCCTCACCACCACCATCAGAAAGTCCAGGACCCAGTTGCACAGGGCGGGGTCAAGACCCAGGGTCTCAAGCTTAATGACAAGTTTGGAGGGTACTATGGTGTTAAATGCTGAGCTGTGGTCAATGAACAGCATTCTTACATGGGTATTCCGCTTGTCCAGATGGGATAGGCCAGTGTGCAGTGTGATAGCGATTGCATCGTCTGTGGACCTATTAGGGCAGTAAGCAAATTGGAGTGGGTCTAGCTCATCAGGTAGGGTGGAGGTGATATGATCCTTGACCCGATATTGTTCTTGTTTTTCTCCTTTGCACTAAAGTATCTCTACGTGCACAATCATCTTCTGCACATCGCTCACTTCAGTGTTTCATTGCTAAATTGTAATTATTTTGCCACCATGGCCTATTTATTGCCTTACCTCTCTAATCTTACTACATTTGCACACACTGTATGTGCATTTTTCTATTGTGTTATTGACTACATTTGTTTATCCCATGTGTAACTCTGTGCTGTCATTTCATAAACTTATTTTTCTTGCACTCTGACAGGTAAATATTTAGCCTGTAGTCCTAATATTTAGCTAGTGAATGGCCTAATATCTAGCTAATATTTAGCTTTTTACTTCAGCTACACATCACTTGCCTCTCTCTTCCAGCTGTTTCCATAGGCAACAGGCTACTCAAGCCTCTCCAGAATAGGCCATTCCTCTTCTCGTGAAATCCCAGGAAAAGCTATAGGCTACAAAAGCTATATGATATTTATTTGTATCATTGTTTATACTATAAAGCAAGCTTGCTCTTGCTAATTACTGAATGTAAAACAGGCCTACAGCATTGAAAATGCATGTTGAGGAGAGAGTGGGTTGGTGTGATCCCTTTTGGCCAGCCATGATAACATTGTTGCACTGATGAATTGCAAATAGTTTCACAGAACATGCAGAAATGTTCACAGTGAAAAAGAAGAACCAAAGGAATTGACAACCACTAGAAAAATGGAAATCACTTGCAAACCACTTGAACAACGATACAACGACATGCTGTACAAGATGAGCAGGCTAAATGGCATTTGTTGTTGAATTGCTACATTTAAATACAAGTTACTATATTAGTTTTCATTAGTCCTACATATATATTGAAGTATTATTTTCAGTTGTGACTATGACAATGAACACACCATGAAAGCACTGAGTGGTCTGAACCAGTATCTGTGTGTTAAGAGAACTTGTGAAAGGTCCTGTTTATATAGGCAGCTCTGCAGTAGGATGCGTTGATCAGTCGACTGACAGGAGAAGGACTGTAGAACGATACATGATCAACTTTCATCTAGTGTGGATGTTCACCAATGTTTTATAGTTATGTAGCCTATATTTTATCATAATCGTTACAGGTATTGACTTGGTGGACGGCCCAGGCCTTAACTCTGACACAACACAACTAACGTCATTATCACAACAGAACTACATTATCGATACTTGAATGAAATAAATCAAAAATTACACACACACACATGTTTACTTGACTTTTATGCTGTATAAATTGACTCTTTCAAATGATTTACTCTGGCAAGTTTGCGACCAGCTCCCTGCAGTAGGGAAGTAAAGCAGAAGTCGAATCCATCAGTTTGTATTTTAGTTTGAGAATTTTATTTTGAGAATGTACAAACAAAAAAGGTTGCTTAGCAACCAGATACCAACTGTGTTCTGTGGTGGAAAAAAGTGATGGAGTTCCAATATTTGCATAATCGTTGTGATTGGAGGATAGCTGCGAGGGCAATGTAATCAGGATCAATTCTCTGTCCTCCTCATGCTCATTAATGATAGAATGTTCATATTTGAAGATGTCATATGACATGAAATCCTTGGAGTGGATTAGCTAAAGAGACTGTACTCAGGCTAGGGAGTACAACCTCTACTGCAAAACCACCTCGCTGTTACTGGCCCAAAGCTCTTAACCACTAAGCTATAAGCATCCTCTACTTCACACTTCTCTCTTCCTGTGTGAATTTCTGCTTGTCTGTGAAACGCTGATGTCTTTTCCTGCTAAATGACGTGCAAGTAAACAGCTCTGCATCCCCTCTCTGGTTCTCAACTAAACTAGACCCCTCTCTTGTTATGTCAGTTACTGAGCTAACACGTTTTAGATAAGTAGTTAGTAATCATGGCTGATTAGGGGGCCCCCATTCATTTTGTTAGTCATTCTCACCCAGATATCCAATTAACATGGCATGTCATTATAAAATGTGTAGAATTGTAGCTGAAAAAATTGTCTCTCCACCCCATGGCAAAATGGGTACAATTGCATAAAATTTGCTGCAAAACGGACAGAAATTTATATTAAAGGTGCTAAATGCAGCTGTTTTTATCTCAATATCAAATAATTTATGGGTAACAATTATGTACCTTACTGTGATTGTTTTAAATTCAATTAAATAAACAAAAACAGCTTCTTAGCAAAGAGCAATTTCCCAAGCAACAATGTTGTAAAAACTGTCTGGAAGTGGTGTGAGAGGGGAGGGACAAACTGAAAAACGTCTACTATTAGCAGAAAGGTTTGGAACTCTGTCTATGAACTATTTTACAGCATGGTGATGTCACTATGGAAGGCTAAAAGTATCCCACCAAACACAGGCAGAAATGTCAGGCTATCTTTCATTTTAATAATAATAGTAATAAATATATATATATTTTACACATCAGATACAAACATAAATATACGAACAACAGCTTACTCACACAAACAACGACTACATCTCATCTGTTAAAACACTGTATCCCATGCTTTTTCAATGAACCATAAACAATTAATGAACATGCACCTGTGGAACGGCCGTTAAGACACTAACAGCTTACAGACGTTAGGCAATTAAGGTCACAGTTATGAAAACTTAAAGAGAGCTTTCGACTGTCTCTGAAAAACACCAAACGAAAGATGCCCAGGCTCCTTGCTCATCTGCGTGAACGTGCCTTAGACATGCTGCAAGGAGGCATGATGACTGCAGATGTGGCCAGGGCAATAAATTGCAATGTCAGTACTGTGAGACGCCTAAGACAGCGCTACAGGGAGACAGGACGGACAGTGGCAGACCACGTGTAACAAAACCTGCACAGGATGGGTACACCCGAATATCACACCTGTGGGACAAGTACAGGAAGGCAACACCAACTGCCCGAGTTACACCAGGAACGCACAATCCCTCCATCAGTGCTCAGACTGTCCGCAATAGGCTGAGAGAGGCTGGACTGAGGGCTTGTAGGCCTGTTGTAAGGCAGGTCCTCACCAGACATCACCGGCAACAACGCCGCCTATGGGCACAAAGCCACCTTCGCTGAACCAGATTGGACTGGCAAAAAGTTATCTTCACTGACGAGTCGCGGTTTTGTCTCACCAGGGGTGATGGTCGGATTCGCATTTATCGTCAAAGGAATGAGCGTTACATCGAGGCCTGTATTGATTTGGAGGTAGAGGGTCCGTCATGGTCTGGGGCGGTGTGTCACAGCATCATTGGACTGAGCTTGTTGTCATTGTAGGCAATCTCAACGCTGTGCGTTACTCGGAAGACATCCTCCTCCTTCATGTAGTACCCATCCTGCAGGCTCATCCTGACATTTCCCTACAGCATGACAATGCCACCAGCCATACTGCTCGTTCTGTGCGTGATTTCCTGTATGACAGGAATGTCAGTGTTCTGCCATGGCCAGCGAAGAGCACAGATCTCAGTCCCATTGAGCACGTCTGGGACCTGTTGGATCAGAGTGTGAAGGCTAGGGCCATTCCCCCCAGAAATGTCCGGGAACTTGCAGGTGCCTTGGTGGAAGAGTGGGGTAGCATCTCACAGCAAGAACTGGCAAATCTGGTGCATGAGGAGGAGATGCACTTACTTTTGATTTTGACCCCCCCCCCCCCTTCAATCAGGGACACATTAATCCATTTCTGTTGTTCACGTCTGTGGAACTTGTTCAGTTTGTGTCTCAGTTGTTGAATCTTGTTATGTTCATACAAATATTTACACATGTTAAGTTTGCTGAAAATAAACACAGTTGACAGTGAGAGGATGTTTCTTTTTTTGCTGAGTTTATATAAAACACAGGAAATCATGTTTTTGACTGCACTGGGCCTTTAAAACGGCAACGTTTTCTCTCCACCCCACAGAAAAATGTGTATAATTGCAGGAAACGAACTTTAAAACGTAGATGTTTCTCTCCACCATCAGGAGGGGGGCCTGCTGTAAGGTCCCCCACTAACCAGACCCTTCTCCCCTCTCTGGTCGTCTCAGGCTCTCAGAACCTCTTCCTCACGGTGACTGTAGGAGTGGCTTTGGCAGCAGCGGTGTGTGTCACTGCTGTTGTCATCATAGTATGCAGGAGGAGAGACAGTAAGGACTTACATTTGTCTCTGAGTTTAATGGAGTGCATTAACTACACAGTAATACATGGAGACAGACAGTTGTTTCATTGAAATTCTTCTGATTTCTTTTATTTGTTCTTGTCAGAGAATCAAGTGCCAACTGATAACAGCATTGTGAGTGACTGTGACTTAATTAACACAGTTAGTTATTTTACTTTAATAATTGTATAATACACCAAGAGTTTGCACTATCATTCTATTGTTTTTAATATATTACATCTGTTATTAATTGATAAAGGGTCTGAATGCAGTAAACCACTCCACCCCACCAACCAATGAGGACAAGGTTAGTGCATCAACATTCTAATGGAGTTTGAAACATGATTAATATGAAACATAATCTGACCCAGTTGTTATCATGCAATCAGACTAATGTCCAGTTTAAATGATTCATGTTTCAATAACCATGTTGAACCTTGTAGAGTCAACCTGCTGACAGAATCACCTATGCCTCCATTGACCACTTCAATCAAAATCCCCCTGAGAGAGTTGATGTAAGATAAGCTATACTGAACATTTTGTGATGGTATCACTCTCCCTCATACACACTGTTTAAAGCCTTTACTTTGTTGTGTGTGTGTTGTCTCTGTAGGCCCAAGGTGAAGATGCAGTGATGTATGCCTCAGTTATGCCCTATTCTGGCAGAGGGAGAGAGACAGAGAACCCTGCTGACCCCAGCTCCCTCTACTCCACTGTCAAGTAACCTCAGGGAGACAAGACATAAGGAGAGACAGAGAACCCTGCTGACCCCAGCTCCCTCTACTACACTGTCAAGTAACCTCAGGGAGACAAGACATAAGGAGAGACAGAGAACCCTGCTGACCCCAGCTCCCTCTACTACACTGTCAAGTAACCTCAGGGAGACAAGACATAAGGAGAGACAGAGAACCCTGCTGACCCCAGCTCCCTCTACTACACTGTCAAGTAACCTCAGGGAGACAAGACATAAGGAGAGACAGAGAACCCTGCTGACCCCAGCTCCCTCTACTACACTGTCAACTAACCTCAGGGAGCCAAGACATCAACATGAAGACTACACTCTCTCATTCACACCCTGATTCCAGACCTGATTTGGTTCTAGGACTATACATTTTTGTGCTATTAATTAAAAGGGACAATCTGCACTTGTTACATCCATTTCTGGACATATTAATTAATGATGTGCACCCACTGACTCTAGAAAAATAAAATGTAGAAATGCCTCATGAGTTTAATTAAACTGTCATAACCCATCAGAACCCAAAATATATGCTTGTTTTACTCCAATGTTTGTAATCAAATGAAATGTAAACAAAACACACTGTATAGCCTCAAAACATGGTTTAAACTATAATGTTGATATCATGGATGGCCAGTCCTTGCGTCTATAGCTCTGTCTATGAGAGTGGTTCTCCTGCCCCATCCCTGAGCTCTTCAGCAAAACAATGGCGGAGAGTGTGAATGCTTAATGTTTCAACTGCTGATTGCCTCTTTAAGATGTGTATATTTGATTGATGTAGACCAATGAGTTGGGAGACAGGAAAAGTGGAAGAGTTTGAGAGTCAGAAGGGCATGATTCAGATTCAAATTCATGCTGACTATAGCCTAGGCTATACAGTAATATACTGCATATGCACATATAAAATATTACTGCCCAATGTTACACACTACTATCCAGTGTGTACAACTTCTACTACAAGACCAGAGTGTGGCTACTTTGCAAGAATCTCAAATGTAAAATATTGTTTTGGTTACTACATGATTCCATATGTGGTATTTTATAGTTTTGATGTCTTCACTATTATTCTACAATGTAGACAATATTCAAAATAAGGAAAAACCCTTGAATGAGTAGGTGTGTCCAAACTTCTGACTGGTATTGTTGTTATGGTGCGTGAATGAGGACCCAAAAGCGAATTAACGTAAACAGAGTTTCTTTAATAACGAAACATACGTAGGCTCAGATGGACCGGCAGATTCCGACAGGACAGGACAAGGTTGCAGCAAACATGACGATAGTCTGGTTCAGGCATGAGTAACACAAACGAGAATCTGACAAAGACAGAAGCAAAAACAGAGAGAGATATAGAGGACTAATCAGAGGGAAAAAGGGAACAGGTGGGAAAAGGGGTGACGAGGTAGTTAGGAGGAGACAAGGAACAGCTGGGGGAAAGAGGGGGAGAAAAGGTAACCTAATAACGACCAGCAGAGGGAGACAGGGTGAAGGGAAAGGACAGAAACAAGACACAACATGACAATACATGACAGTACCCCCCCACTCACCGAGCGCCTCCTGGCGCACTCGAGGAGGAAACCTGGCGGCAACGGAGGAAATCATCGATCAGCGCACGGTCCAGCACGTCCCGAGAGGGAACCCAACTCCTCTCCTCAGGACCGTACCCCTCCCAATCTACTAGGTACTGATGACCACGGCCCCGAGGACGCATGTCCAAAATCCTACGGACCCTGTAGATGGGTGCGCCCTCGACAAGGATGGGGGGGGGGGGGAAGACGAGCGGGGGCGCGAAGAACGGGCTTGACACAGGAGACATGGAAGACCGGGTGGACGCGACGAAGATAACGCGGAAGAAGAAGTCGAACTGCGACAGGATTAATGATCTGGGAAATACGGAACGGACCAATGAACCGCGGGGTCAACTTGCGAGAAGCGGTCTTAAGGGGAAGGTTCTGAGTGGAGAGCCAAACTCTCTGACCGCGACAATATCTAGGACTCTTAGTTCTACGCTTATTAGCAGCCCTCACAGTCTGCGCCCTATAACGGCAAAGTGCAGACCTGACCCTCTTCCAGGTGCGCTCGCAACGTTGGACAAAAGCCTGAGCGGAGGGGACGCTGGACTCGGCGAACTGAGAAGAGAACAGCGGAGGCTGGTACCCGAGGCTACTCTGAAAAGGAGATAGCCCGGTCGCAGACGAAGGAAGCGAGTTGTGGGCGTATTCTGCCCAGGGGAGCTGTTCTGACCAAGACGCAGGGTTGCGAAAAGAAAGACTGCGTAAGATGCGACCAATAGTCTGATTGGCCCGTTCTGCTTGACCGTTAGACTGGGGGTGAAAGCCGGAAGAGAGACTGACGGAAGCCCCAATCAAACGGCAAAACTCCCTCCAAAATTGAGACGTGAATTGCGGACCTCTGTCCGAAACGACGTCTGACGGAAGGCCATGAATTCTGAAAACATTCTCGATGATGATTTGTGCCGTCTCTTTAGCAGAAGGAAGCTTAGCAAGGGGAATAAAATGAGCCGCCTTAGAGAACCTGTCGACAACCGTAAGAATAACAGTCTTCCCCGCTGACGAAGGCAGTCCGGTGACAAAATCTAAGGCGATGTGAGACCACGGTCGAGAGGGAATGGGAAGCGGCCTGAGACGGCCGGCAGGAGGGGAGTTACCGGACTTAGTCTGCGCGCAGACCGAACAAGCAGCCACGAAGCGACGCGTGTCATGCTCCCGGGTGGGCCACCAAAAACGCTGGCGAATGGAAGCAAGCGTACCCCGAATGCCAGGGTGGCCGGCTAACTTGGCAGAGTGAGCCCACTGAAGAACGGCCAGACGAGTAGGAACGGGAACGAAAAGAAGGTTCCTGGGACAAGCGCGCGGCGACAGAGTTTGAGTGAGTGCTTGCTTTACCTGCCTCTCAATTCCCCAGACAGTCAACCCGACAACACGCCCCTCAGGGAGAATCCCCTCGGGGTCAGTGGAGGCTACTGAAGAACTGAAGAGACGAGATAAAGCATCAGGCTTGGTGTTCTTAGAGCCCGGACGATAAGAAATCACGAACTCGAAACGAGCGAAAAACAGCGCCCAGCGCGCCTGACGCGCATTAAGTCGTTTGGCAGAACGGATGTACTCAAGGTTCCTATGGTCAGTCCAAACGACAAAAGGAACGGTCGCCCCCTCCAACCACTGTCGCCATTCGCCTAGGGCTAAGCGGATGGCGAGCAGTTCGCGGTTTCCCACATCATAGTTACGTTCCGACGGCGACAGGCGATGAGAAAAATACGCGCAAGGGTGGACCTTGTCGTCAGAGAGGGAGCGCTGAGAAAGAATGGCTCCCACGCCCACCTCTGACGCGTCAACCTCGACCACGAACTGTCTAGAGACGTCAGGTGTAACAAGGATAGGAGCGGATGTAAAACGATTCTTGAGGAGATCAAAAGCTCCCTGGGCGGAAACGGACCACTTAAAGCACGTCTTGACAGAAGTAAGGGCTGTGAGAGGAGCTGCCACCTGACCGAAATTACGGATGAAACGACGATAGAAGTTCGCGAAGCCGAGAAAGCGCTGCAGCTCGACGCGTGACTTAGGGACGGGCCAATCAATGACAGCCTGGACCTTAGCGGGATCCATCTTAATGCCTTCAGCGGAAATAACAGAACCGAGAAATGTGACGGAGGAGGCATGAAAAGTGCACTTCTCAGCCTTCACAAAAAGACAATTCTCTAAAAGGCGCTGGAGGACACGTCGAACGTGCTGAACATGAATCTGGAGTGACGGTGAAAAAATCAGGATATCATCAAGGTAAACGAAAACAAAGATGTTCAGCATGTCTCTCAGGACATCATTGACTAATGCCTGAAAGTCAGCTGGAGCGTTAGCGAGGCCGAAAGGAAGAACCCGGTATTCAAAGTGCCCTAACGGAGTGTTAAACGCCGTCTTCCACTCGTCCCCCTCCCTGATGCGCACGAGATGGTAAGCGTTACGAAGGTCCAACTTAGTGAAAAACCTGGCTCCCTGCAGGATCTCGAAGGCTGAAGACATAAGAGGAAGCGGATAACGATTCTTCACTGTTATGTCATTCAGCCCTCGATAATCTATGCAGGGGCGCAGGGACCCGTCCTTCTTCTTAACAAAAAAAAACCCCGCTCCGGCGGGAGAGGAGGAGGGGACTATGGTACCGGCGGCAAGAGCTACAGACAAATAATCTTCGAGAGCCTTACGTTCGGGAGCCGACAGAGAGTATAGTCTACCCCGGGGGGGAGTGGTTCCCGGAAGGAGATCAATACTACAATCATACGACCGGTGTGGAGGAAGAGAGGTGGCCCTGGACCGACTGAACACCGTGCGCAGATCGTGATATTCCTCCGGCACCCCTGTCAAATCACCAGGCTCCTCCTGTGAAGAAGAGACAGAGGAAACAGGAGGGATAGCAGACATTAAACATTTCACATGACAAGAGACGTTCCAGGAGAGGATAGAATTACTAGACCAATTAATAGAAGGATTATGACAAACTAGCCAGGGATGGCCCAAAACAACAGGTGTAAAAGGTGAACGAAAAATTAAAAAAGAAATGGTTTCGCTATGATTACCAGAGACAGTGAGGGTTAAAGGTAGCGTCTCACGCTGAATCCTGGGGAGAGGACTACCATCCAAGGCGAACAAGGCCGTGGGCTCCCTTAACTGTCTGAGAGGAATGTCATGTTCCCGAGCCCAGGTCTCGTCCATAAAGCAGCCCTCCGCCCCAGAGTCTATCAAGGCACTGCAGGAAGCTGATGAACCGGTCCAGCGTAGATGGACCGACAAGGTAGTGCAGGATCTTGAAGGAGAGACAGGAGTAGTAGCGCTCACCAGTAGCCCTCCGCTTACTGATGAGCTCTGGCTTTTACTGGACATGAAGTGACAAAATGACCAGCAGAACCGCAATAGAGACAGAGGCGGTTGGTGATTCTCCGTTCCCTCTCCTTAGTCGAGATGCGGATACCTCCCAGCTGCATAGGCACAGCACCCGAGCCGGCAGAGGAAGACGGTAGTGATGCGGAGAGGGGGGCAGCGGAGAACGCGAGCTCCTTTCCACGAGCTCGGTGACGAAGATCAACCCGTCGCTCTATGCGAATGGCGAGTTCAATCAAGGAATCCACACTGGAAGGAACCTCCCGGGAGAGAATCTCATCCTTTACCTCTGCGCGGAGACCCTCCAGAAAACGAGCGAGCAAAGCCGGCTCGTTCCAGCCACTGGAGGCAGCAGAGTGCGAAACTCAATAGAGTAGTCTGTTATGGATCGATTACCTTGACATAGGGAAGACAGAACCCTGGAAGCCTCCTCCCCAAAAACAGATCGATCAAAAACCCGTATCATCTCCTCCTTAAAGTCCTGATACTGGTTAGTACACTCAGCCCTTGCCTCCCAGATTGCCGTGCCCCACTCACGAGCCCGTCCAGTAAGGAGAGATATGACGTAGGCGACACGAGCAGTGCTCCTGGAGTAAGTGTTGGGCTGGAGAGAAAACACAATATCACACTGGGTGAGGAACGAGCGGCATTCAGTGGGCTCCCCAGAGTAACACGGCGGGTTATTGATTCTGGGCTCCGGAGATTCGAAAGCCCTGGAAGTGGCCGGTGGATCGAGGCGGAGATGGTGAACCTGTTCTGTGAGGTTGGAGACTTGGGTGGCCAGGGTCTCAACGGCATGTCGAGCAGCAGACAATTCCTGCTCGTGTCTGCCTAGCATCGCTCCCTGGATCTCGACGGCTGAGTGGAGAGGATCCGAAGTCGCTGGGTCCATTCTGGGTGGGATTCTTCTGTTATGGTGCGTGAATGAGGACCCAAAAGCGAATTAACGTAAACAGAGTTTCTTTAATAACGAAACATACGTAGGCTCAGATGGACCGGCAGATTCCGACAGGACAGGACAAGGTTGCAGCAAACATGACGATAGTCTGGTTCAGGCATGAGTAACACAAACGAGAATCCGACAAAGACAGAAGCAAAAACAGAGAGAGATATAGAGGACTAATCAGAGGGAAAAAGGGAACAGGTGGGAAAAGGGGTGACGAGGTAGTTAGGAGGAGACAAGGAACAGCTGGGGGAAAGAGGGGGAGAAAAGGTAACCTAATAACGACCAGCAGAGGGAGACAGGGTGAAGGGAAAGGACAGAAACAAGACACAACATGACAATACATGACAATTGTATGTGAATGAGTTTGCTAAAATATCTAAAATTAGGTATGAGGTATTGTGAGAATAATTTGTTGTTTTTAATCCATTTTGAATTCAGGCTGTAAAAAAACAAAATGTGGAAAAGGTCAAGGGGTATGAATAATTTCTGAAGGCACTGTAGAAATACATGCTCTGTATATTGACCAAGACAATACATCTGACTTTGGCCCAATGCTGTACCACTCATATAATCTACCATAGAACTGAAATAGTATATTAAACAATACTAGAATAAGGTGGGGAAGATGGTCCTGCAGTTGAGGCCTTCCTCCCTGGATAGTAATAGAAAACACACAAGGTTAGCAGAGGTGAGTCCAGCATGACAGAACAGTACACATCATATTTACTAACTCACTCTGTAAAGTTATAGAGTGAAAAGCCTGTAAAGTGTTCCTCCACTGTAATCTCTAAAAGACTTGTCTCACTAGACAATAGTTGCTATAAATATGTATGGGGCTGTTTTGACGTTATCAGTCTTAGGCTGCTGATGTATACTGATGGTTGTCCTGACAGGAATCAGAATAGTTCCATCAGAACTGTCTGAAAAACATCAATTCAAGTGTCTTGACTTCAGTTTGGCAAAATGTCCAAACCCAGTCTGAATCCATTAGAGGGGCCAGCCCTGACCCAACATTTAGGAAACACTACTTTACAGGAACAGTACTCATTTCTATGTATCCAGACGGTACATGGGAGATGTACTATGTCTGCAGTACACACATCATACAGCTGGGAGTGTTTTATTTAACCTGGGACCATGAAGGGGAAATTAATGATGGTCGTCACTGCTCTCTCATTGTCAGTCAACTGACACCTCCACTTCATCCCTCTGGAGTGTCACAGTCAGAGTGATGTCACAGCCAGACGTCTGTGTGATCTGATGTTTGGAGTTTCTCTGTAGCCAGGGCCTCATTAGGCAGGATTAGGTGTCCACCTATGGTGGCAGAATGACGAGGGAGGAATCTTCTGAGCTAAACTGACCCAGACGCACCAACAACAACAACACATAAAACCTCACATAATTCTGCCCCAAAACAACAACATGTTCTCTCAACCAGTGACTTATGGGTATTTTAGGTGAGCACTGATGACACACTGTGATAAGCAGTGGCCACTTTGGTAAAGGCAGGGGCGCAAAATATGTTGCTTGTCCATTCCCAGCGTGCCCCTCCAGTGTGTTGTTGGAGAGACATAACGCTGCGGCACTCGACCAACTTTCAGTCCCAAAAAATGATCTAACATCAATCATGTAGCAGATATAACATATGGTAGAAAGAGAGTAGGTGGCCTTTTCTGTAACTTACAGACTGGAGTCTAAATGTACGACAATGTAATGAGATGGACACTTTTTACATCATACAGGTTTCTCTGATCAAATAGCCCACATACTGAAGCTCACGACCTGCCTCAATCTGCATCATCCAGTCACAGCCAGCTCAGACTAACATCTTGGTTAATACCTGGGGAACATGTTCTAGTTCTTTCAAATGTGAGCAGAGAGCACCTTAATGTTACTGGTCTGTCCGGCTTCACTGGTGTTGAAGAGGAGACTGAAGAAGAGAAATATCTTAATGTACTGCTTATATTGCATATTACCGTAAAAACTATACTTTTGTGCAGTGAAATTTAAGCTCTGATTGATGACTTGTTCTTGGGTACTACTAGCTAGGGCAGCTGGTGTGTGAGTGTAATAAGAATAATAATGGTATGAACGTTAGTAGTCCCACCTGTAGTCCCACCAGTAGTCCCAACTGTAGTCCCACCTGTAGTCCCACCTGTAGTCTCACCTGTAGTCCCACCTGTAGTCCCACCTGTAGTCTAACCTGTAGTCCCTCCTGTAGTCCCACCTGAAGCCCCCCCTGTAGTCCCACCTGTAGTCCCACCTGTAGTCCCACCTGTAGTCCCACTTGTAGTCTAACCAGTAGTCGCACCTGTAGTCCCACCAGTAGTCCCACCTGTAGTCCCACCTGAAGTCCCACCTTTAGTCCCACCTCTAGTCCACCTGTAGTATCACCTGTAGTCCCACCTGTAGTTCCACCTGTAGTCCAACCTGAAGTCCCACCTGTAGTCCCACCTGTAGTCCCACCTGTAGTCCCACCTGTAGTCTCACCTGTAGTCCCACCTGTAGTCCCACCTGTAGTCTAACCAGCCTGTAGTCTAACCAGTAGTCCCAGCTGTAGTCTAACCAGTAGTCCCACCTGTAGTCCCACCAGTAGTCCCACCTGCAGTCCCACCTGAAGTCCCACCAGTAGTCCCACCTGTAGTCCCACCTGTAGACCCAACAGTAGTCCCACCTATAGTCCCACCTGTAGTCCCACCTAGAGTCCCTCCTGTAGTCCCAACTAGAGTCCCACCTGTGGTCCCACCAGTAGTTCCACCTGCAGTCCCACCTGTGCCCCACCTGTAGTCCCAACTAGAGTCCCACCTGCGGTCCCACCTGAAGTCCCACCTGTAGACCCACCTGTAGTCCCACCAGTAGTCCTACCTATTGTCCCACCTGTAGTCCCACCTGTAGTCCCTCCTGTAGTCCCAACTAGAGTCCCACCTGTGGTCCCAACCGGTAGTTCCACCTGCAGTCCCACCTGTGCCCCACCTGTAGTCCCAACTAGAGTCCCACCTGTGGTCCCACAAGTAGTCCCACCTGCGGTCCCACCTGAAGTCCCACCAGTAGTCCCACCTGTAGTTCCACCTGTAATCCCACTTGTAGTCCCACTTGTAGTACCACCTGTAGTCCCACCTTGAGTCCCACCTGTAGTCCCACCTGTAGTCCCACCAGTAGTCCCACCTGTAGTCTTACCTGTATTCCCACCTGTAGTCCCACCTGAAGTCCCACCTGTAGTCCCACCAGTAGTCTTACCTGTTGTACCACCTGTAGTCCCACCAGTAGTCTTACCTGTGGTCCCACCTGTAGTCCCACCTGTAGTCCCACCTGAAGTCCCACCTGTTGTCCAACCTGTAGTCCCACCAGTAGTCCCACCTGCAGTCCCACCAGTAGTTTTACCTGTAGTCCCACCTGTAGTCCCACCAGTAGTCCCACCTTTAGTCTTACCTTTAGTCCAACCAGTAGTCCCACCTGAAGTCCCACCTGTTGTCCCACCTGTAGTCCCACCAGTAGTCCCACCTCTAGTCCCACCAGTAGTCCCACCTGTAGTCCCACCAGTAGTCCCACCTATAGTCCCACCAGTAGTCCCACCTATAGTCCCACCTGTAGTCCCACCTAGAGTCCCACCAGTAATCCCACATGTAGTCCCATAAATAGTCCACCTTTGGTTCCACTTGTAGTCCCACCAGTAGTCCCACCAGTAGTCCCACTTGTAGTCTTACCAGTAGTCCCACCTGTAGTCCCACCTGTAGTCTCACCTGTAGTCCCACACACAAAGTTTGACTACACACTCGCCCACATAGGGGAAACCAGCCATGATGAGTCTGTTCCAGCCAGACTATTATCTGCCCTGGATGAGGACCACCAGATGAGGACTGGGATTTCACTAAAACTATTGTCCCCATATTAAACAGACTCCCCTGCTGAAAAAAGCTAATGTGTCAATTATTATTATTTTTTTAACTCAAGTAGTGTATTCATACTCATGACCAAGTGTTGTATGTTTCTTTCTCGTCTGTTCCTATGAAAATTAACTTCACATTTCTTTTTCATGTATTTTTTCTTGTATTTTATAACAGAAGTGAGAATACTGGAGAAGATAAGAAGACAAGGAGACGATGCTGAGTCTTCATTCAGGACACTAGTCTGTACATATACACATAAACTCCTCTGCTCTACTTTAGTGTACTACACTGTACTCTCCTATCTACTCTACCCTCTCCTCTGGTCTCCTCTCCTCTCCTCTCCTCTCCTCTCCTCTCCTCTCCTCTCCTCTCCTCTCCTCTCCTCTCCTCTCCTCTCCTGTCCTCTCCTCTCCTCTCCTCTCCTCTCCTCTCCTCTCCTCTCCTCTCTACTCTCTTCTAATATCCTATCCCCTCTACTCTCCTCTATCCTCTACTCTCCTCTCTCATCTTCTTTTCTGTCAATTCATCTACTCTCCTCTACTTTCCTCTCTCCTCTACTCTCTTCTATCCTCCCTCTTCCTCTCCTCTCCTCTCCTCTACTTTACTCTCCTCTCTCATCTTCTCTCCTCTACTCTCCTCTCTCCAATATTCTCTACTCTCACCTCCTCTCCGCTCTCCTCTCCTCTCCTCTCCTCTCCTCTCCTCTCCTCTCCTCTCCTCTCCTCTCTTCTCCTCTCCTCTCCTCTCCTATGTTCTACTATGTTCTCCTCTTTCTTCTACGCTGCTCTACTCTCCTCTCGCCACTACTCTGCTGTCCTCTCGAACTATCCTCGGCTCTTCTCTCCTCTCTACTCTCATCTCTCCTCTCCTCTCTTCTCTCCTCTAATGTCCTCTCCCCTCTACTCTCCTCTCTCCTCTACTCTCCTCTCTCATCTTCTTTTCTCTCGTCTCCTCTACTTTCCTCTCTCCTCTACTCTCCTCTCTCCAATATTCTCTACTCTCACCTCCTCTCCGCTCTCCTCTTATCTCCTCTCCTCTCCTCTCCTCTCCTCTCCTCTCCTCTTCTCTCCTCTCCTCTCCTGTCCTATCCTCTCCTCTCCTCTCCTCTCCTCTCCTCTCCTCTCCTCTCCTCTCCTCTCCTCTCCTCTCCTCTCTACTCTCTTCTAATATCCTATCCCCTCTACTCTCCTCTATCCTCTTCTCTCCTCTCTCATCTTATTTTCTGTCATCTCATCTACTCTCCTCTACTTTCCTCTCTCCTCTACTCTCTTCTATCCTCCCTCTTCCTCTCCTCTCCTCTCCTCTACTTTACTCTCCTCTCTCATCTTCTCTCCTCTACTCTCCTTTCTCCAATATTCTCTACTCTCACCTCCTCTCCGCTCTCCTCTTATCTCCTCTCCTCTCCTCTCCTCTCCTCTCCTCTCCTATGTTCTCCTCTTTCTTCTACGCTGCTCTACCCTCCTCTCGCCACTACTATGCTGTCCTCTCGAACTCTCCTCGGCTCTTCTCTCCTCTCTACTCTCATCTCTCCTCTCCTCTCTACTCTCCTCTAATGTCCTCTCCCCTCTACTCTCCTCACTCCTCTACTCTCTTCTCTCATCTTCTTTTCTCTCGTCTCCTCTACTTTCCTCTCTCCTCTACTCTCCTCTCTCCAATATTCTCTACTCTCACCTCCTCTCCGCTCTCCTCTTATCTCCTCTACTCTCTCCTCTCCTCTCCTCTCCTCTCCTCTCCTCTCCTCTCCTCTCCTCTCCTCTCCTCTCCTCTCCTCTCCTCTCCTCTCCTCTCCTCTCCTCTCCTCTCCTCTCCTCTTCTCTCCTCTCCTGTCCTATCCTGTCCTATCCTGTCCTCTCCTCTCCTCTCCTCTCCTCTCCTCTCCTCTCCTCTCCTCTCCTCTCCTCTCTACTCTCTTCTAATATCCTATCCCCTCTACTCTCCTCTATCCTCTACTCTCCTCTCTCATCTTCTTTTCTGTCATCTCATCTACTCCCCTCTACTTTCCTCTCTCCTCTACTCTCTTCTATCCTCCCTCTTCCTCTCCTCTCCTCTCCTCTACTTTACTCTCTTCTCTCATCTTCTTTTCTCTCGTCTCCTATACTTTCTTCTACTCTCCTCTCTCCAATATTCTCTACTCTCACCTCCTCTCCGCTCTCCTCTTATCTCCTCTACTCTCCCCTGCCCTCTCCTCTCCTCTCCTCTCCTCTCCTCTCCTCTCCTCTCCTCTCCTCTCCTCTCCTCTCCTCTCCTCTCCTCTCCTCTCCTCTCCTCTCCTATGTTCTCCTCTTTCTTCTACGCTGCTCTACTCTCCTCTCGCCACTACTATGCTGTCCTCTCGAACTCTCCTCGGCTCTTCTCTCCTCTCTACTCTCATCTCTCCTCTCCTCTCTACTCTCCTCTAATATCCTCTCCCCTCTACTCTCCTCTCTCCTCTACTCTCCTCTCTCATCTTCTTTTCTCTCATCTCCTCTACTTTCCTCTCTCCTCTACTCTCTTCTATCCTCCCTCTTCCTCTCTCCTATCTGCTCTACTATACTCTCCTCTCTCCTCTCCTCTCCTCTACTCTCCTCTCTCCAATATTCTCTACTCTCACCTCCTCTCCGCTCTCCTCTTATCCTCTCTCCTCTCTCCTCTCCTCTCCTCTACTCTCCTCTCCTCTCCTCTCCTCTCCTATGTTCTCCTCTTTCTTCTACGCTGCTCTACTCTCCTCTCGCCACTACTCTGCTGTCCTCTCGAACTCTCCTCGGCTCTTCTCTACTCTCATCTCTCCTCTCCTCTCTACTCTTCTAACATCCTCTCCCCTCTACTCTCCTCTCTCCTCTACTTTCCTCTCTCCTCTACTCTCTTCTATCCTCCCTCTTCCTCTCCTCTCCTCTCCTCTACTATACTCTCCTCTCTCATCTTCTCTCCTCTACTCTCCTCTCTCCAATATTCTCTACTCTCACCTCCTCTCCGCTCACCTCTTATCTCTCCTCTCCTCTCCTCTCCTCTCCTCTCCTCTCCTCTCCTCTCCTCTCCTCTCCTCTCCTCTCCTCTCCTCTTCTCTCTTCTACTCTCCTATAGCCTCTCCTCTCCTCTCCTCTCCTCTCCTCTCCTCCCCTCTTTCTCCTCTCCTCTCCTCTCCTCTCCTCTCCTCTCCTCTCCTCTCCTCTCCTCTCCTCTCCTCTACACTCCTGTCCTCTCCTCTGCTGTCCTCTCTACTCTCCTCTACTTTGCTCTAATCTCCTCAATCCTCTAGTGTCCTCTCCTCTCTCTTCTCCTCTCATTATCTAATCTCCTCTCCACTACTCTCCTCTTCTCTCCCCTCTGTCCTCTCCTCTCCACCTCTCTCACTTCCTCTCTGCTGTCCTCTCTACTCTCCTCTACATTGCTCTCCTCTCCTCTACTCGACTATCATCTGCTATGCTCTCCTCTCTCTTCTACACTTCTCTCTCCACCACTCTACTCTCTTCTCTTCTATTCTCTACTCTACTCTACTCTACTCTACTCTACTCTACTCTACTCTACTCTACTCTACTCTACTCTTCTCAACTCTACTCTCTCTTCTACTCTACTCTCCTCTCCTCCTCTCTCCCCTCCTTTCATTTCCTCCGCTCTCCTCTCCCCTCTCTCGTCTACACTCCTCTACTGTCATCTCCTCTCTCCTCTACTCTCCTCTACTGTCATCTCCTCTCTCCTCTACTCTCCTCTCTCCTCTACTCTCCTCTACTCTCCTCTACTCCGCTCTAATCTCCTCTCTCCTCTGCCCTCTCCTCTCGTCTCCTCACTCCACTACCCTCCTCTTCTCTCTCCTCTACTCTACTCTACTCCGCTCGAGTCTCCTCTCCCCTCCTCTCCTCTACTCTCCTCTACTCTCCTCTACTCTCCTCTACTCTGCTGCCCTCGCTACCCCACTCTGCTGTACTCTCTACTCTCCTCTACTCTAATCTCCTCTCTCTTCTGCCCTCTCCTCTCCTCCCCTCTCCCTTCCTCTCCACTCTCCTCTACTCTACTCTCCTCTTCGCTCCTGTCCTCTCCTCTGCTGTCGTCTCTACTCTCCTCTACTTTGCTCTAATCTCCTCTCTCCTCTTGTGTCCTCTCCTCTCTAATCTCCTCTCATTATCTAATCTCCTCTCCACTACTCTCCTTTTCTATCCCCTTTGTCCTCTCCTCTCCACCTCTCTCCCTTCCTCTATGCTCTCCTCCTCTCCTCTCCTCTGCTGTCCTCTCTACTCTCCTCTACATTGCTTTCATCTCCACTACTCGACTCGACTCTCATCTGCTCTGCTCTCCTCTCTCTTCTACACTTCTCTCTCCACCACTCTACTCTCTTCTCTACTCTACTCTACTCTACTCTACTCTACTCTACTCTACTCTACTCTACTCTACTCTACTCTACTCTCTCTTCTACTCTATTCTCCTCTCCTCCTCTCTCCCCTCCTTTCATCTCCTCCACTCTCTTCTCTCCTCTCCTCATCTCCTCCGCTCTCTTCTCTCTACTCTCCTCTCTTATCCTCTCCTCTCCTCTCATGATCAATTTCTCTCTCTGCTCAGCAACAGAAAAACAGGAGTGGTCTGAGCTGAAATAACCACTGAAAGAAGTACAAGTTGCAGACATAGACATACTTATTATTCTGTTTATGTACATAATTTACTGCAGTTACATTTGTGTTTATAACAATTGTAATATTTACATTTACATCAAACCCAACAGCAAAAAACAGGTTGTAACTAGAAGGACAGCTATTGATGGAAGTGACTTTTCTTAGCAGGTTAGGAGATCATTTAAGATAAACCTAACCCTTTTCCCAAACGTATCCTAATTCTCCTAACCTGCTATGTACATTCTCCTAACCTGCTACGAGAAATGTATTTCAAAAAACAGTGTCTCTATGTCAACTCCCATACAAACAGTACAGTCCACTGTTCCCACGGTATCTTTGTGTTGTTTTCTTCTTCTTTTGAGGGTGTGAAATGACCAGCTGTGTTGGGTGAAGTAATATTCTGTGGTAAAATGAAAAGACAACCCATCACTATGAATTATTTCTCTCTTCCTCTACTCAGTCTCAGAAAAACAGAAGTGGTCTGGGCTGAAATAACCACTAAAAGAAGGACCAGTTGCAGATATAGACATTAATATTCATTCTCCTGTGCATATCTACATCATTGGTTGCAGTTACATTCACCTCTCTAACATTTGAAATTCACTCATCTGTCCTTTTTTATACTGATTCTTTACAAACACAGTTATGTGCTGCTTCAATAAGCTGGTAAGAGGAATATACCCTGGTATTACAGGAACGTGATTGGATGTCCACTTCAGTCCTTGACAGGTTTAGAACATATTGATACATATGCAGAAACATAACATGTGATGTCATACACAAACAGGTAGAATCTTCCTTAATATACGGACAGTGGGTCATCAAAGTCACGCAACAAATAGGCACACCACCAAATCAATAAATAGTCATATTAAATGTCTTTAGTGATGAAGAAAACCATTTGCGTAGTTTGAGAGCTCTTGTCAAGAATGATCTGTGGTGTCTGGTAGTATAGCTTGTTACATTGAACTCCTCAGATCATACTGTTGCTGTGTAAGGGTTAGAAACTGTTACTGTAATTTAAATATACCAATGTGTTTTCATTGATTGAATTCCCTTAATCTTTTTTATGAGAATGTGTAAGATTATTGTTTGCATAAAATAGACAGAGACCAGTCTTATCAATAATAGGTAACAGGATTTATTCTCGGAGCGCGCTGCCACGTTACCACGAGCAACAGTTTAAATACAATAACATGATGTCATTTAATTGCTCCTAAAATGTATCCCCTCCTCCCGACCTAGAATCAAGTGAGGTTAAAAGTTCATTCTAACTCACTAACACACTCACAGGTCACACAACATAACTGAATTAACTTTTGACCCCCAACATTATCGATCACCACTTAGCTGACAGTTCTAATTAACAGAAAACCTAGGAATGCACTCACTGTCTTATCTAAAACACCCCAGAGCTCAGTTTCGTCGGTTCAACCATAGGTTAACTACCTTATCTGCTTACGTAATCCACAACCCATTCGTTTCTGCCTAGTTGGAATGGTGTTCATTAACTTTAATTACTCCTTGTCCGTGTCACACAATCCCTTCTTATGAACTCATATTGTTGATCAGATATAATGAAACAGAGTATAAGTTTACTTAGTTACAGTTCCATTTAAAATGATTTGTTCAGTCATTTAATCATTATTTTCCTAACAGAAACTTGTTCAGAGGACTGGTGGTTGTGCAGGTGCACTTTGATGGCCTTGGGAGGGAGTTGTAGGAAGTGCCAAGAATGTGGCAGCAGCATCTCTGAATAACTTCCAATCCTGGAGAGACAAGAGACTTGATTACACTGATATGTCATGTTGACATGTTGACTATGTCACTTGACTATAGTCACGGTCACCATGTGTACAGTGTTTCCTCCGACACATTGGTGAACATTGTGTCAAGAAGAAGTGTGGCTTGGCAGGGTCGTGTTTTGTAGAACGCATAGAAAGAAGAAAAGAAAGCATCAGAGAATGAATCTAGTACTCTCATCTTCTTTTCTCTCGTCTCCTATACTTTCTTCTACTCTCCTCTCTCCAATATTCTCTACTCTCACCTCCTCTCCGCTCTCCTCTTATCTCCTCTACTCTCCCCTGCCCTCTCCTCTCCTCTCCTCTCCTCTCCTCTCCTCTCCTCTCCTCTCCTCTCCTCTCCTCTCCTCTCCTCTCCTCTCCTCTCCTCTCCTCTCCTCTCCTATGTTCTCCTCTTTCTTCTACGCTGCTCTACTCTCCTCTCGCCACTACTATGCTGTCCTCTCGAACTCTCCTCGGCTCTTCTCTCCTCTCTACTCTCATCTCTCCTCTCCTCTCTACTCTCCTCTAATATCCTCTCCCCTCTACTCTCCTCTCTCCTCTACTCTCCTCTCTCATCTTCTTTTCTCTCATCTCCTCTACTTTCCTCTCTCCTCTACTCTCTTCTATCCTCCCTCTTCCTCTCTCCTATCTGCTCTACTATACTCTCCTCTCTCCTCTCCTCTCCTCTACTCTCCTCTCTCCAATATTCTCTACTCTCACCTCCTCTCCGCTCTCCTCTTATCCTCTCTCCTCTCTCCTCTCCTCTCCTCTACTCTCCTCTCCTCTCCTATCCTCTCCTATGTTCTCCTCTTTCTTCTATGCTGCTCTACTCTCCTCTCGCCACTACTCTGCTGTCCTCTCGAACTCTCCTCGGCTCTTCTCTACTCTCATCTCTCCTCTCCTCTCTACTCTTCTAACATCCTCTCCCCTCTACTCTCCTCTCTCCTCTACTTTCCTCTCTCCTCTACTCTCTTCTATCCTCCCTCTTCCTCTCCTCTCCTCTCCTCTACTATACTCTCCTCTCTCATCTTCTCTCCTCTACTCTCCTCTCTCCAATATTCTCTACTCTCACCTCCTCTCCGCTCACCTCTTATCTCTCCTCTCCTCTCCTCTCCTCTCCTCTCCTCTCCTCTCCTCTCCTCTCCTCTCCTCTCCTCTCCTCTCCTCTCCTCTCCTCTCCTCTCCTCTTCTCTCTTCTACTCTCCTATAGCCTCTCCTCTCCTCTCCTCTCCTCTCCTCTCCTCTCCTCTCCTCCCCTCTTTCTCCTCTCCTCTCCTCTCCTCTCCTCTCCTCTCCTCTACACTCCTGTCCTCTCCTCTGCTGTCCTCTCTACTCTCCTCTACTTTGCTCTAATCTCCTCAATCCTCTAGTGTCCTCTCCTCTCTCTTCTCCTCTCATTATCTAATCTCCTCTCCACTACTCTCCTCTTCTCTCCCCTCTGTCCTCTCCTCTCCACCTCTCTCACTTCCTCTCTGCTGTCCTCTCTACTCTCCTCTACATTGCTCTCCTCTCCTCTACTCGACTATCATCTGCTATGCTCTCCTCTCTCTTCTACACTTCTCTCTCCACCACTCTACTCTCTTCTCTTCTATTCTCTACTCTACTCTACTCTACTCTACTCTACTCTACTCTACTCTTCTCAACTCTACTCTCTCTTCTACTCTACTCTCCTCTCCTCCTCTCTCCCCTCCTTTCATTTCCTCCGCTCTCCTCTCCCCTCTCTCGTCTACACTCCTCTACTGTCATCTCCTCTCTCCTCTACTCTCCTCTACTGTCATCTCCTCTCTCCTCTACTCTCCTCTCTCCTCTACTCTCCTCTACTCTCCTCTACTCCGCTCTAATCTCCTCTCTCCTCTGCCCTCTCCTCTCGTCTCCTCACTCCACTACCCTCCTCTTCTCTCTCCTCTACTCTACTCTACTCCGCTCGAGTCTCCTCTCCCCTCCTCTCCTCTACTCTCCTCTACTCTCCTCTACTCTCCTCTACTCTGCTGCCCTCGCTACCCCACTCTGCTGTACTCTCTACTCTCCTCTACTCTAATCTCCTCTCTCTTCTGCCCTCTCCTCTCCTCCCCTCTCCCTTCCTCTCCACTCTCCTCTACTCTACTCTCCTCTTCGCTCCTGTCCTCTCCTCTGCTGTCGTCTCTACTCTCCTCTACTTTGCTCTAATCTCCTCTCTCCTCTTGTGTCCTCTCCTCTCTAATCTCCTCTCATTATCTAATCTCCTCTCCACTACTCTCCTTTTCTATCCCCTATGTCCTCTCCTCTCCACCTCTCTCCCTTCCTCTATGCTCTCCTCCTCTCCTCTCCTCTGCTGTCCTCTCTACTCTCCTCTACATTGCTTTCATCTCCACTACTCGACTCGACTCTCATCTGCTCTGCTCTCCTCTCTCTTCTACACTTCTCTCTCCACCACTCTACTCTCTTCTCTACTCTACTCTACTCTACTCTACTCTACTCTACTCTACTCTACTCTACTCTACTCTACTCTCTCTTCTACTCTATTCTCCTCTCCTCCTCTCTCCCCTCCTTTCATCTCCTCCACTCTCTTCTCTCCTCTCCTCATCTCCTCCGCTCTCTTCTCTCTACTCTCCTCTCTTATCCTCTCCTCTCCTCTCATGATCAATTTCTCTCTCTGCTCAGCAACAGAAAAACAGGAGTGGTCTGAGCTGAAATAACCACTGAAAGAAGTACAAGTTGCAGACATAGACATACTTATTATTCTGTTTATGTACATAATTTACTGCAGTTACATTTGTGTTTATAACAATTGTAATATTTACATTTACATCAAACCCAACAGCAAAAAACAGGTTGTAACTAGAAGGAGGACAGCTATTGATGGAAGTGACTTTTCTTAGCAGGTTAGGAGATCATTTAAGATAAACCTAACCCTTTTCCCAAACGTATCCTAATTCTCCTAACCTGCTATGTACATTCTCCTAACCTGCTACGAGAAATGTATTTCAAAAAACAGTGTCTCTATGTCAACTCCCATACAAACAGTACAGTCCACTGTTCCCACGGTATCTTTGTGTTGTTTTCTTCTTCTTTTGAGGGTGTGAAATGACCAGCTGTGTTGGGTGAAGTAATATTCTGTGGTAAAATGAAAAGACAACCCATCACTATGAATTATTTCTCTCTCCCTCTACTCAGTCTCAGAAAAACAGAAGTGGTCTGGGCTGAAATAACCACTAAAAGAAGGACCAGTTGCAGATATAGACATTAATATTCATTCTCCTGTGTATATCTACATCATTGGTTGCAGTTACATTCACCTCTCTAACATTTGAAATTCACTCATCTGTCCTTTTTTATACTGATTCTTTACAAACACAGTTATGTGCTGCTTCAATAAGCTGGTAAGAGGAATATACCCTGGTATTACAGGAACGTGATTGGATGTCCACTTCAGTCCTTGACAGGTTTAGAACATATTGATACATATGCAGAAACATAACATGTGATGTCATACACAAACAGGTAGAATCTTCCTTAATATACGGACAGTGGGTCATCAAAGTCACGCAACAAATAGGCACACCACCAAATCAATAAATAGTCATATTAAATGTCTTTAGTGATGAAGAAAACCATTTGCGTAGTTTGAGAGCTCTTGTCAAGAATGATCTGTGGTGTCTGGTAGTATAGCTTGTTACATTGAACTCCTCAGATCATACTGTTGCTGTGTAAGGGTTAGAAACTGTTACTGTAATTTAAATATACCAATGTGTTTTCATTGATTGAATTCCCTTAATCTTTTTTATGAGAATGTGTAAGATTATTGTTTGCATAAAATAGACAGAGACCAGTCTTATCAATAATAGGTAACAGGATTTATTCTCGGAGCGCGCTGCCACGTTACCACGAGCAACAGTTTAAATACAATAACATGATGTCATTTAATTGCTCCTAAAATGTATCCCCTCCTCCCGACCTAGAATCAAGTGAGGTTAAAAGTTCATTCTAACTCACTAACACACTCACAGGTCACACAACATAACTGAATTAACTTTTGACCCCCAACATTATCGATCACCACTTAGCTGACAGTTCTAATTAACAGAAAACCTAGGAATGCACTCACTGTCTTATCTAAAACACCCCAGAGCTCAGTTTCGTCGGTTCAACCATAGGTTAACTACCTTATCTGCTTACGTAATCCACAACCCATTCGTTTCTGCCTAGTTGGAATGGTGTTCATTAACTTTAATTACTCCTTGTCCGTGTCACACAATCCCTTCTTATGAACTCATATTGTTGATCAGATATAATGAAACAGAGTATAAGTTTACTTAGTTACAGTTCCATTTAAAATGATTTGTTCAGTCATTTAATCATTATTTTCCTAACAGAAACTTGTTCAGAGGACTGGTGGTTGTGCAGGAGCACTTTGATGGCCTTGGGAGGGAGTTGTAGGAAGTGCCAAGAATGTGGCAGCAGCATCTCTGAATAACTTCCAATCCTGGAGAGACAAGAGACTTGATTACACTGATATGTCATGTTGACATGTTGACTATGTCACTTGACTATAGTCACGGTCACCATGTGTACAGTGTTTCCTCCGACACATTGGTGAACATTGTGTCAAGAAGAAGTGTGGCTTGGCAGGGTCGTGTTTTGTAGAACGCATAGAAAGAAGAAAAGAAAGCATCAGAGAATGAATCTAGTACTGAAAGCATAAGCTATAGCTACAGTAGCCAGCACTGCAGTGTATAAAATGTGGTGAGTAGGGTACTCAAAGAGAGAGAAGAGAGAAGAACAATAGTTGAACAGTTTGAACAAATTAATTTCTTTAAAATGAAGGAGAAGCAAGAGAGAGAGAGCTATATTTAGTTGTATGTTTGAGTAGGCTAGTTTAGCACTTCTCAAACACCTGTCTCAAACAGAGAGGGATATTATGTTAGCTAGCTGGCTATGGCTGTCCAACACTGGAACTCTTCCAAGGCAAGGTAAGCTTTTGATTGTTTTAACTTATTGCCACCCGGGCCAGCTTGCTAACTGTACACTCTACTGCATTATTGTAGAGGGTTTATTAACGCATTAGTTCTAGTAGCTGTGTGTAGCGGTTAGCGGTTATGATATGAAGGTTTGGCGTGGATAGGTTTAGTCGTCTGGTCACAGACAGCTGAGGTGTTTTGCACTGGATCCCACAAGCGAAGGGAAAAGGTGAAAGGAGGAGAGTGTAGATGCGAGAAGGAATTAACAATATTGATTTTGTTAATTTGCACGTGATCAGGGGTTTATTCATTCTAGTATCATGTAGTAGCCTAAACTTATCGATGTTACACTGAGCTGGGTGACTGGAATATGAATGAATCATCCAATTAAACAGCACCGACTGCCACTTGAATATGACCACATTAATGCCAAATCCCTGCATCACTAATAAAGGCTCTCATACATGTGTAGAAGGCATTCAACTGCTGGTGAGCTGGAGGATTCTCACCAAGGTGTCAGAAACTAGATTAAAACCATGACCACTTTGAGGAAGTGATGCTATAGTGATGAATAGAGATGCTGCTGTATGGTGAGAAACTCATAGTGCTGAGACACTCTGAAAGAGGAAAGAGACAGAGAAACATACACACACAGAGACAGAGAGAGACAGAGAGACAGAGAGAGACAGACAGACACAGAGACAAAGGAGAGAGAGAGAGACAGAGAGAGAGAGAGAGAGAGAGAGAGAGAGAGAGAGAGAGATAGAGAGAGAGAGAGAGAGAGAGAGAGGATCATGGCTGATGTCCCTCAATCATTTTTGGGATTGCTTGTGACCGTTTTGTACCTGCTATCAGGTAAGACAGAGGAGAGAGAGTAAGAATATGTCATTAGAGATCATAGAACACATTTATTTCACACGGCCAAACTTGTTCAGTTTACATTTGACTAACATTATGATGACATTTCTATTGTGTATTTGTTTACTCTTATCTTCACTATTGTATAATAGACAGTATATTACACTATTATTCATACTGAAGAATATCAATAAGAAAACCTATGAAATATAATGTCACCTGTATTACCAGTTAATAATTATCTGATGTCATACTCCTTCCAGGTGTCAGTGGAGAAACTCTCTCTATGTTCTCCAGAGTGGGAGATGATGTCAGTCTGCCGTGTAACAATGTGGTTTATCCAGACTGTTCCTCAACTATATGGATCTATAACAGAGCTGGATCTACTGGTACTATTCAAAAGGTCACATTGGGGAAGATCAAAAGTGACCAGACAGAGAGAGCAGACAGACTGAGTTTAGGGTCTAACTGTTCTCTACATGTTAGTGATGTCAGAGCTGAGGATGTTGGACTCTACATCTGTCGACAGTTCCTTACAGAGACTGGACCACAACATGGAGGTGATGCTGATGTTGATCTGTCTGTTCTAACTAGTGAGTATTACTGTTTAAATCAGAGTTTAAATGTCACTTTGTATAAGTGTGGTGTTAATAATCATATGTAATGTGAAAACAGCCAACAAATACTGTATACCTTTTTCTCTTTCCCAGTCTCCTCTACCACACCAGTGACAGATCTGAAGCCTAATGTAATTATGACATTACGGTGTTCTCTGCTCACCGATACGGGAAATCGAACGTGCCGGTCAAGATTTAGTCTCAGCTGGGTCCCTAAAACAGGTACTAATGCCCAGGTCACACAGGATTCTTCCTGTGACATCACTCTGTCTGTGACACTCCAGAAGAAGGACAACAACAGGAAGTGGACGTGCACGCTGACTGGAAAGGGAAACGTGAAGATCTCCATTGACTTCACCTCCACATTCTCAGGTATGTGTTCTTGTTATGCTCCTATAATATGAATAAGTTTACAAGATCTGTGATGATATTTAAGTTAATATCAAACCTGATCCTTTATCCTGATATTAGTGATATAAATGATTGATGATGAATTTGATTTGAATCCTCCTGCTGTCTGATGATGATGATGATGATGATGGGTTATTTAATAAACTAAAAGAGGATGTTCATCTCCTACTGATTTAGATATTGAAGAAAAGACCACTGATAGTGATGATGTCATCTCTAGTGTCCCAGGTAAAATACTCCCATCTGTATGATGTGTGCAGATATAGTAAATGTTTTATCTGTCCTCTGGATACATAGAACTGGGTATTGTGTTTTCCTTGCTGTGTCAGGGTTTGAGGCTGGGTCCAGAAGGTCACTTGAATATATGTTTTTCAGACAGTTCTGGTGTGACTTCTCTAATTCCCATCAAGACAACTAGCAGTACTCCACAACAGTATGACTGGTCATGTAAAAACAGCCCCAAACGTATTAATAGGAAGTACTGCTTGTCTAGTGCTCTAGACATTGGAGAAAGATGTAACAGATTGAGTAGAGAACTCTACAGGCAACACAGAGTGAGTTGTGGATCCATTCTGTACTGTGATGTCACCATTATTCACCGATGAAAAGTGGTCACTCTGTTTTCAACTACTATCCAGGAAGTACAGCTTCTACTGCAAGACCAGCCTTGTCAACCACCTCCCCATCTTCTTCTGGTATTGTATTTAATACTATTTCCCTTCTCAGTTGTATTGTAGATTGTATGAGTGGTACAGCATGGGGCCAAAGTCAGATGTATTACCTGGGTCAACACAAAGCATATACAGTATGTGTATATGCAGTCTAACTTATGTTTTGATTTTTACATTTGCTGTGCATTTCACACTTCTCTGTTCCCATATGAATCCCTGCTTGTCTATGTAACTCTGACATCCCACGACAGTGCTAAACTTTAATGACATTAAAGTAAACTCCTGATATCAGTGATGAGTGAACAAGCACACTGCTCTCTACTGTATGTGTCTGATGATGAAGAGTTATTTAAAAGAAGATGTTTTTCTCCTCCTGAACTAGATATTAAAGACAAGGGCACAGAAGATGGTGGTGACGTCACCTTCAACACCTCAGGAAAATTTTAATCAGAAATAGTACATCTTCCATGTGCCATCTAGATACATAAATGAGTACTGTTCCTGTTTTTTATTTATTATTTTGACCTTTAGTTAACCTAGCAAGCCAGTTGAGAACAAGTTCTCATTTACAACTGCTACCTGGCCAAGATAAAGCAAAGCAGTGCGACACAAACAACACAGTTACACATGGGATAAACAAACACAGGCAATAACACAATAGAAAAATCTATATACAGTGTGTGCAAATGTAGTAAGATTAGGGAGGTAAGGCAATAAATAGGCCAGAGTGGCGAAATAATTACAATTTAGCAATTAAACACTGGAGTGATAGATATGCAGAAGATGAATGTGCAAGTAGAGATACTGGTGCAAACAAGCAACAACAAAAAATATAACAATATGAGGGTGAGGTAGTTGAATGGCCTATTTACAGATGGGCTGTGTACAGGTGCAATGATCTGTGAGTTGCTCTGACAACTGGTGCTTAAAACCTGTTGGGGCTAGGGGGCAGAATTTTCACTTTTGGATGAAAGCCGTGCCCAGAGTAAACTGCCTCCTACTCTTTATATATGCATATTATTATTACTGGTGGATAGAAAACACTCTGAAGTTTCTAAAACTGTTTGAATTATGTCTGTGAGTATAACAGAACTCATATGGCAGACAAAAACCTGAGACGAAATTCAAACAGGAAGTGAGAACTCAATTTTGAAAACAGTGCCATTTGATGTCCACTTCCTAGGGCTTCCACAAGATGTCACCGTCCTTAGATTCTGGTTGTAAGATTCTACTATGAAGCAGGGGCTCATAATAGCTCTTTGAGTGGGTGGTCTGGCAGAAAGCCTCGGTCTCATTGCGCGCGGTCACGAGAGAGTGTTCTTGCGTTCCAATGCGTTTCTTCAGACAATGAAATTCTCCGGTTGGAACCTTTTTGCTGATTAATGTTTAAAACATCCTAAATATGGATTGCATACATCATTTGACTTGTTTCTATGACCTGTAATGGAACTTTTTGAGTTTTTGTCTGGAGGAATTGCTTGTGCTTTTTGAGGATTTAATGCTGGGCTGAACAAGCTAACAACAAGTGGCTAAATGATGGGCTTTTTGGAACTTTATGGAACAAATCAGTCATTTATTGTTGATACATACTATACATGTTAAGTTTGCTGAAGATCAGTGCAGTTGACAGTGAGAGGATGTTTCTTTTTTTGCTGAGTTTATATAAAACACAGGAAATCATGTTTTCGACTGCACTGGGCCTTTAAAACTGCAAAATGTTCTATTCACCACACAGTAGGAAATTGACTTTAAAACGTAAATGTTTCTCTCCGCCATCAGGATGGGGGCCACTTAAGTGTTTTGCTGTGAGAGAAATACCCTCTCTAGCCTTTTAGGGGCTTTAGCATTTTTGGTTGGGGGGTACCCCAAAAGGTGAGAGCTGGCCCTGCTGCAAGGTCCCCCACTAACCAGACCCTTCTCCCCTCTCTGGTCGTCTCAGGCTCTCAGGACCTCTTCCTCATGGTGACTGTAGGATTGGCTTTGGCAGCAGCGGTGTGTGTCACTGCTGTTGTCATCATAGTACGCAGGAGGAGAGACTGTCATGTATTGTCATGTTGTGTCTTGTTTCTGTCCTTTCCTTTCACCCTGTCTCCCTCTGCTGGTCGTACTAGGTTACCGTTTCTGTCCCTCTTTCCCCCAGCTGTTCCTTGTCTTCTCTGACTACCTCATTCACCCCTTTTCCCACCTGTTCCCTTTTTCCCTCTGATTAGGTCCCTATATCTCTCCCTGTTTCTGCTCCTGTCTTTGTCGGATTCTTGTTTGTGTGTCTCATGCCTGAACCAGACTATCATCGTGTTTGCTGCAACCTTGTCCTGTCCTGTCGGAATCTACCTGTCCATCTGAGCCCACGTGTGTTCATCATTAAAGAAACTCTGTTTGTTAATTCGCTTTTGGGTCCTCATTCACGCACCTGACAGAAGAATCCGACCAAGAATGGACCCAGCGACTTCGGATCCTCTCCACTCAGCCGTCGAGAGCCAGGGAGCGATGCTAGGCAGACACGAGCAGGAATTGTCTGCTGCTCGACATGCCGTTGAGACCCTGGCCACCCAAGTCTCCAACCTCACAGAACAGGTTCACCATCTCCGCCTCGATCCACCGGCCACTTCCAGGGCTTTCGAATCTCCGGAGCCCAGAATCAATAACCCGCCGTGTTACTCTGGGGAGCCCACTGAATGCCGCTCGTTACTCACCCAGTGTGATATTGTGTTTTCTCTCCAGCCCAACACTTACTCCAGGAGCACTGCTCGTGTCGCCTACGTCATATCTCTCCTTACTGGACGGGCTCGTGAGTGGGGCACGGCAATCTGGGAGGCAAGGGCTGAGTGTACTAACCAGTATCAGGACTTTAAGGAGGAGATGATACGGGTTTTTGATCGATCTGTTTTTGGGGAGGAGGCTTCCAGGGCCCTGTCTTCCCTATGTCAAGGTAATCGATCCATAACAGACTACTCTATTGAGTTTCGCACTCTTGCTGCCTCCAGTGGCTGGAACGAGCCGGCTTTGCTCGCTCGTTTTCTGGAGGGTCTCCGCGCAGAGGTAAAGGATGAGATTCTCTCCCGGGAGGTTCCTTCCAGCGTGGATTCCTTGATTGAACTCGCTATTCGCATTGAGCGACGGGTTGATCTTCGTCACCGAGCTCGTGGAAAGGAGCTCGCGTTCTCCGTTGCCCCCCTCTCCGCATCACTACCATCTTCCTCTGCCGGCTCGGGAGCTGAGCCTATGCAGCTGGGAGGTATCCGCATCTCGACTAAGGAGAGGGAACGGAGAATCACCAACCGCCTCTGTCTCTATTGCGGTTCTGCTGGTCATTTTGTCACTTCATGTCCAGTAAAAGCCAGAGCTCATCAGTAAGCGGAGGGCTACTGGTGAGCGCTACTACTCCTGTCTCTCCTTCAAGATCCTGCACTACCTTGTCGGTCCATCTACGCTGGACCGGTTCGTCAGCTTCCTGCAGTGCCTTAATAGACTCTGGGGCGGAGGGCTGTTTTATGGACGAGACCTGGGCTCGGGAACATGACATTCCTCTCAGACAGTTAAGGGAGCCCACGGCCTTGTTCGCCCTGGATGGTAGTCCTCTCCCCAGGATTCAGCGTGAGACGCTACCTTTAACCCTCACTGTTTCTGGTAATCATAGCGAAACCATTTCTTTTTTAATTTTTCGTTCACCTTTTACACCTGTTGTTTTGGGCCATCCCTGGCTAGTTTGTCATAATCCTTCCATTAATTGGTCTAGTAATTCTATCCTCTCCTGGAACGTCTCTTGTCATGTGAAATGTTTAATGTCTGCTATCCCTCCTGTTTCCTCTGTCTCTTCTTCACAGGAGGAGCCTGGCGATTTGACAGGGGTGCCGGAGGAATATCACGATCTGCGCACGGTGTTCAGTCGGTCCAGGGCCACCTCTCTTCCTCCACACCGGTCGTATGATTGTAGTATTGATCTCCTTCCGGGAACCACTCCCCCCCGGGGTAGACTATACTCTCTGTCGGCTCCCGAACGTAAGGCTCTCGAAGATTATTTGTCTGTAGCTCTTGACGCCGGTACCATAGTCCCCTCCTCCTCTCCCGCCGGAGCGGGGTTTTTTTTTGTCAAGAAGAAGGACGGGTCTCTGCGCCCCTGCATAGATTATCGAGGGCTGAATGACATAACAGTGAAGAATCGTTATCCGCTTCCTCTTATGTCTTCAGCCTTCGAGATCCTGCAGGGAGCCAGGTTTTTCACTAAGTTGGACCTTCGTAACGCTTACCATCTCGTGCGCATCAGGGAAGGGGACGAGTGGAAGACGGCGTTTAACACTCCGTTAGGGCACTTTGAATACCGGGTTCTTCCTTTCGGCCTCGCTAACGCTCCAGCTGTCTTTCAGGCATTAGTCAATGATGTCCTGAGAGACATGCTGAACATCTTTGTTTTCGTTTACCTTGACGATATCCTGATTTTTTCACCGTCACTCCAGATTCATGTTCAGCACGTTCGACGTGTCCTCCAGCGCCTTTTAGAGAATTGTCTTTTTGTGAAGGCTGAGAAGTGCACTTTTCATGCCTCCTCCGTCACATTTCTCGGTTCTGTTATTTCCGCTGAAGGCATTAAGATGGATCCCGCTAAGGTCCAAGCTGTCATTGATTGGCCCGTCCCTAAGTCACGCGTCGAGCTGCAGCGCTTTCTCGGCTTCGCGAACTTCTATCGTCGTTTCATCCGTAATTTCGGTCAGGTGGCAGCTCCTCTCACAGCCCTTACTTCTGTCAAGACGTGCTTTAAGTGGTCCGTTTCCGCCCAGGGAGCTTTTGATCTCCTCAAGAATCGTTTTACATCCGCTCCTATCCTTGTTACACCTGACGTCTCTAGACAGTTCGTTGTCGAGGTTGACGCGTCAGAGGTGGGCGTGGGAGCCATTCTTTCTCAGCGCTCCCTCTCTGACGACAAGGTCCACCCATGCGCGTATTTTTCTCATCGCCTGTCGCCGTCGGAACGTAACTATGATGTGGGAAACCGCGAACTGCTCGCCATCCGGTTAGCCCTAGGCGAATGGCGACAGTGGTTGGAGGGGGCGACCGTTCCTTTTGTCGTTTGGACTGACCATAGGAACCTTGAGTACATCCGTTCTGCCAAACGACTTAATGCGCGTCAGGCGCGTTGGGCGCTGTTTTTCGCTCGTTTCGAGTTCGTGATTTCTTATCGTCCGGGCTCTAAGAACACCAAGCCTGATGCTTTATCTCGTCTCTTCAGTTCTTCAGTAGCCTCCACTGACCCCGAGGGGATTCTCCCTGAGGGGCGTGTTGTCGGGTTGACTGTCTGGGGAATTGAGAGGCAGGTAAAGCAAGCGCTCACTCACACTCCGTCGCCGCGCGCTTGTCCTAGGAACCTTCTTTTCGTTCCCGTTCCTACTCGTCTGGCCGTTCTTCAGTGGGCTCACTCTGCCAAGTTAGCCGGCCACCCTGGCGTTCGGGGTACGCTTGCTTCCATTCGCCAGCGTTTTTGGTGGCCCACCCGGGAGCATGACACGCGTCGTTTCGTGGCTGCTTGTTCGGTCTGCGCGCAGACTAAGTCCGGTAACTCCCCTCCTGCCGGCCGTCTCAGGCCGCTTCCCATTCCCTCTCGACCGTGGTCTCACATCGCCTTAGATTTTGTCACCGGACTGCCTTCGTCAGCGGGGAAGACTGTTATTCTTACGGTTGTCGATAGGTTCTCTAAGGCGGCTCATTTAATTCCCCTTGCTAAGCTTCCTTCTGCTAAAGAGACGGCACAAATCATCATCGAGAATGTTTTCAGAATTCATGGCCTTCCGTCAGACGTCGTTTCGGACAGAGGTCCGCAATTCACGTCTCAATTTTGGAGGGAGTTTTGCCGTTTGATTGGGGCTTCCGTCAGTCTCTCTTCCGGCTTTCACCCCCAGTCTAACGGTCAAGCAGAACGGGCCAATCAGACTATTGGTCGCATCTTACGCAGTCTTTCTTTTCGCAACCCTGCGTCTTGGTCAGAACAGCTCCCCTGGGCAGAATACGCCCACAACTCGCTTCCTTCGTCTGCGACCGGGCTATCTCCTTTTCAGAGTAGCCTCGGGTACCAGCCTCCGCTGTTCTCATCTCAGTTCGCCGAGTCCAGCGTCCCCTCCGCTCAGGCTTTTGTCCAACGTTGCGAGCGCACCTGGAAGAGGGTCAGGTCTGCACTTTGCCGTTATAGGACGCAGACTGTGAGGGCTGCTAATAAGCGTAGAACTAAGAGTCCTAGATATTGTCGCGGTCAGAGAGTTTGGCTCTCCACTCAGAACCTTCCCCTTAAGACGGCTTCTCGCAAGTTGACCCCGCGGTTCATTGGTCCGTTCCGTATTTCTCGGGTCATTAATCCTGTCGCAGTTCGACTTCTTCTTCCGCGATACCTTCGTCGCGTCCACCCGGTCTTCCATGTCTCCTGTATCAAGCCCGTTCTTCGCTCCCCCGCTCGTCTTCCCCCCCCCCCCCCCCCATCCTTGTCGAGGGCGCACCCATCTACAGGGTCCGTAGGATTTTGGACATGCGTCCTCGGGGCCGTGGTCACCAGTACCTCGTAGATTGGGAGGGGTACGGTCCTGAGGAGAGGAGTTGGGTTCCCTCTCGGGACGTGCTGGACCGTGCGCTGATCGAGGATTTCCTCCGTTGCCGCCAGGTTTCCTCCTCGAGTGCGCCAGGAGGCGCTCGGTGAGTGGGGGGGTACTGTCATGTATTGTCATGTTGTGTCTTGTTTCTGTCCTTTCCTTTCACCCTGTCTCCCTCTGCTGGTCGTACTAGGTTACCGTTTCTGTCCCTCTTTCCCCCAGCTGTTCCTTGTCTTCTCTGACTACCTCATTCACCCCTTTTCCCACCTGTTCCCTTTTTCCCTCTGATTAGGTCCCTATATCTCTCCCTGTTTCTGCTCCTGTCTTTGTCGGATTCTTGTTTGTGTGTCTCATGCCTGAACCAGACTATCATCGTGTTTGCTGCAACCTTGTCCTGTCCTGTCGGAATCTACCTGTCCATCTGAGCCCACGTGTGTTCATCATTAAAGAAACTCTGTTTGTTAATTCGCTTTTGGGTCCTCATTCACGCACCTGACAGAGACAGTACGGACTTACATTTGTCTCTGAGTTTAATGGAGTGCATTAATTACACAGTAATACATGGAGACAGACAGTTGTTTCATTGAAATTCTTCTGATTTATTTTATTTGTTCTTGTCAGAGAATCAAGAGCCAACTGATAACAGCATTGTGAGTGAACTGTGACTTAATTAACACAGTTATTTTACTAATAGTATAATACACCAAGAGTTTGCACTATAATTCTATTGTTTTTAATATATTACATTTGTTATTAATTGATAAAGGGTCTGAATGCAGTAAACCACTCCACCCCACCAACCAATGAGGACAAGGTTAGTGCATCAACATTCTAATGGAGTTTGCAACATGAAATGTTGCAACAATCATTTAAACTGGACATTAGTCTGATTGCATGATAACAACTGGGTCAGATTATGTTTCATATTGACCCTTGTAGAGTCAACCTGCTGACAGAGTCACCTATGCCTCCATTGACCACTTCAATCAAAATCCCCCTGAGAGAGTTGATGTAAGTGAAGCAAAACTGAACATATTGTAATGGTATCACTCTCCCTCCTATACACTGTTTAAAGCCTACACTTGGTGTGTGGTGTGTGTGTGTGTGTGTGTGTGTGTGTGTGTGTGTGTGTGTGTGTGTGTGTGTGTGTGTGTAGGCCAACAGTAAAGATGCAGTGATGTATGCCTCAGTTATGCCCTCTTCTGGCAGAGGGAGAGAGATGGAGAACCCTGCTGACCCCAGCTCCCTCTACTCCACTGTCAAGTAACCTCAGGGAGACAAGACATCAACATGAAGACTACACTCTCTCATTCACACCCTGATTCCAGACCTGATTTGGTTCTAGGAACAGAGATTTTGGTGCTATTAAAAGGGACAATCTGCACTAGTTACATCAATTTCTGGACGTATTAATTAATGATATGCACCCATTGACTCTAGAAAAATAAAACGTAGAAATGCCTCATGAGTTTAGTTAAACTGTCATAACCCATCAGAACCCAAAATATATGCTTGTTTTACTCCAATATTTGTAAACAAATGAAATGTAAACAAAACACACTGTATAGCCTCAAAACATGGTTTAAACTATAATATTGATATCATGGATGGCCAGTCCTTGCGTCTATAGCTGTCTATGAATTTAAGAGTGGTTACATTTCTCCTACCCCATCCCTCAGATTTTTAGCAAAACAGTGGAGGGGAGTGTGCTTTGTTACTGTTTCAACTGCTGATTGCCGCTTTAAGATGTGTATATTTTATTGATATAGACCAGTGAGATAAGAGACTGGAAAAGTGGAAGAGTTTGAGAATCAAAAGGGCATGATTCAGATTCACTCATGCTGACTCTGGTAGCCCAGGCTGTAAAGTGCATTCTGGGAAGTATTCAGACTTGTTCCTCATTTTGATAAGTTACAGCCTTATTCTAAAATTGATTAAATCATTTTTTCCTCATAAATCTACACACACAACCCCATAATGGCAAAGAAGAAACTGTTTTTTAGACATTTTTGCAAAGTTATATAAACTCTGCAAAAAAAATAAACGCCCTCTCACTGTCAACTGCGTTTATTTTAAGAAAACTTAACATGTGTAAATATTTGTATGAACATAACAAGATTCAACAACTGAGACATAAACTGAACAAGTTCCACAGACATGTGACTAACAGAAATGGAATCATGTGTCCCTGATCAAAGTGGGGGGGGTCAATATCAAAAGTAACAGTCAGTATCTGGTGTGGCCACCAGATGCATTAAGTACTGCAGCAGTGCATCTCCTCCTCATGGACTGCACCAGACTTGCCAGTTATTGCTGTGAGATGCTACCCCAATCTTCCTGCAAGGCACTTGCAAGTTCCTGGACATCTCTGGGGGGAATGGCCATAGCCCTCAACCTCTGATCCAACAGGTCCCAGACGTGCACAACGGGATTGAGATCCGAGCTCTTCGCTGGCCATGGCAGATCACTGACATTCCTGTCTTTCAGGAAATCACACACAGAACAAGCAGTATGGCTGGTGGCATTGTCATGTTGGAGGGTCATGTTAGGATGAGCCTGCAGGAAGGGTACCACATGAGGGAGGATGTCTTCCCTGCAACACACAGCGCTGAGATTGCCTGCAATGACAACAAGCTCAGTCCAATGATGCTGTGACACACCGCCCCAGACCATGACGGACCCTCCATCTCAAAATCGATCCCGCTCCAGAGTACAGGCCTCGGTGTAACGCTCATTCCTTCGACGATAAACACGAATCCGACCATCACACCTGGTGAGACAAAACGGCAACTCGTCAGAGAAGAGCGCTTTTTGCCAGTCCTGTCTGGTCCAGCAACTGTGGGTTTGTGCCCATAGGCAACGTTGTTGCCGGTGATTTCTGGTGAGGACCTGCCTTACAACAGGCCTACAAGCCCTCAGTCCAGCCTCTCTCAGCCTATTGTGGACAGTCTGAGCAGTGATGGAGGGATTGTGCATTCCTGGTGTATCTCGGCAGTTGTTGTTGCCATCCTGTACCTGTCCCGCAGTTGTGAAGTTCGGATGTACCGATCCTGTGCAGGTGTTGTTACACGTGGTCTGCCACTGCGAGAAGCTGTCCGTTCTGTCTCCCTGTAGCGCTGTCTTAGGCGTCTCATAGTACGTACATTGCAAATTATTGCCCTGGCCACATCTGCAGTCATCATTCCTCCTTGCAGCTTGCCTAATGCATGTTCATGCAGATGAGCAGGGAGCCTGGGCATCTTTCTTTTGGGTATTTTTCAGAGTCAGTAGAAAGTTCTCTTTAGTGTCCTACATTTTCATAACTGTGACCTTAATTGCCTACTGTCTGTAAGCTCTTAGTATCGACCATTCCACAGGTGCATGTTCATTAATTGTTTATGTTTCATTGAAAAAGCATGGGAAACAGTGTTTAATCCCTTTACAATGATCTGTGAAGTTATTTGGATTTTTACAAATTATCTTTGAAAGACAGGTTCCTGATAAAAGGGACGTTTAATTTTTTTGCTTAGTTCCTAAAAAAAAGTATGGAAATATCACATTTACACAAGTAAATTCATACCCTTTACTCAGTACTTTGTTGAAGCACCTTTGTCAGCAATTACAACCTATAGTCTTCTTGGGTATGGCACTGCAAGCTTGGCACACCAAGCTCTGTCAAGTTGGATGGGGAGCGTCGCTTCAATGATATTTTCAGGTTTCTCCAGAGATGTTCGATCGGGTTCAAGTCTGGGCTCTGGCTGGGTCACTCAAGGACATTCAGAGACTCATCCCGAAGTCACTCCTGCGTTGTCTTGGATGTGTTCTTAAAGTCGTCGTCCTAATGGAAGGTGAACCTTTGCTCCAGTCTGAGGTCCTGAGCAGGTTTTCCATCAAGGATCTCTCTGTACTTTGCTCCATTCATCTTTCCTCGATCCTGACTAGTCTCTCAGTCCCTGGGCTGAATAACATCCCCACAGCATGCTGCTGACACCACCGTGCGTTACCGTAGGGATTGTGCCAGGTTTCCTCCAGACGTGACACTTGGCATTCAGGCCCAGTAGTTCAAACTTGGTTTCATCAGACAAGAGAATCTTGTTTCTCATTTTCAGAGTCCTTCAGGTGCCTTTTGGCAAACTCTAAGCAGGCTGTCATGTGCCTTTTACTGAGGAGTGGCTTCCATCTTGCCCCTCTACCATAAAGGCCTGATTTGTGGAGTACTGCAGATATGATTGTCCTTCTGGAAGGTTCTCTAATTTCCACAGATGATCTCTGGAACTCAGTCAGAGTAACTATCTGGTTCTTGGTCATCTCCCTGACCAAGGCCCTCCTCCCTAGATTGCTCAGTTTGGCCGGGCAGCCAGCGCTAGGAAGAGTCTTGGTGGTTTCAAACTTTTAAGAATGATGGTGGCCACTGTTCTTGGGGACCTTCAATGCTGCAGAAATTTTTTCTGGGCCTCGACACAATCCTGTCTCGGAGCTCTACGGACAATTCCTTCAACCTCATGGCTTGGTTTTTGCTCTGACCTTACATAGACAGGTGTGTGCCTTCCCAAATCTTGTCCAATCAATTGAATTTACCACAGGTGGACTCCAATCAAGTTGTAGAAACATCTCAAGGATGACAATGGAAACAGGATGCACCTGAGCTAAATGTTAAGTCTCATAGCAAAGGGTCTGAATACTTACGTGAATAAGGTATTTGTTACATTTTTTAATAAATGCGCAACAAAATCTAAATACCTGTTTTTACTTTGTCATTGTGGGGTATTGTGTGTAGATTGATGAGGAAAATGTTTTATTGAATCCATTTTAGAATAAGCCTGTAACGTCACAAAACAAGAAAATTGAACGGGTCTGAATACTTTCACTGTATACAAGTGAACCACTGGACCACACAGGCCACTAAAATATGTTTTTAAATACTAGATGGATGAGGTAGAACACTAGTGTTAAGTTTTCTTTTAGGATGACATTTAGCTTTGCAGATAAACTCATGGCAATTATTTTCCTGCATTTCTCTTGTTTCAAATTATATTGACTAAAGTGATATACTTAATAAAATGGAAATCAATCTTTACTGAATGTTTCATTTTGATTCACTCCAGAATTTGACAGAGTTCAAAAACCTTGTATTGCCTATTGGGGTTTTATTCAGTAATTTACTCCATTCTTCAGTTGGAGGCAGTATAATTCTCAAATGTTATATAGGCCCAAATTGATTCTTTACTTTTTGTTCTACTAAGAAAACATCTGCCATAATGAGGCAGAATATTTATTCTGAAAATAAGTGTTAGTAAAGGGTCCTGAGGACTTTGGGAAACCTTGTAGTATTACAAGAAGCAGAGCCCTGCCTAACCTTAGTACAGGGGTACCTAATGTAAAAAAGGTATGGGCATGGATCAGAAAACCAGTGAGTATCTGGTGTGAACACCAGTTGCCTCATGCACATCTGCTTCTCATAGAGTTGATCAGGCTGTTGTGATTGTGGCCTGTGGAATGTTGTCCCACTACTCTTCAATTACTGTGAGAAGTTGCTGGATATTGGCGGGAACTGGAATACGTTGTCGAACATGTCGATCCAGAGCATCCCAAACATGCTCAATGGGTTACATGTCTGGTGAGTATGCAGGCCACAGAAGAACTGGGACATTATCAGCTTCCAGGAATTGTTTACAGAGCCTTGCACCATGGGGCCATGCATTATCATGCTGAAACATGAGGTGATGGCGGCGGATGAATGGCACGACTGTGGGCCTCAGGATCTCGTCACGGTGTCTCTGTGCATTCAAATTGCCATCAATAAAATTAAATTGTGTTCATTGTCCATACCTTATGCTTTCCCATACCATAACCCCACCTCCACCATGGGGCACTCACAACATTGATATCAGCAAACCACCCGCCCACACGACGCCACATGCACTGTCTGCCATCTGCCCAGTACAGTTGAAACCGGGATTAATCCGTGAAGAGCACACTTCTCGAGTGTGCCAGTGGCCATCGAAGGGGAGCATTTGCTGGTGAGGACAACGAGCACGCAGATGAGCTTCCCTGAGACTGTTTGTGACAGTTTGTGCAGAAATTCTTCAGTTGTGCAAACCCACAGTTTCATCAGCTGTCCGGGTGGCTGGTCTCAGACGATCCTGCAGGTGTAGAAGCCGGATATGGAGGTCCTGGGCTGGTGTGATTACACTTGGTGAGGCCGGTTTGACGTACCACCAAATTCTCTAAACAAAGTTGGAGGCAGTTTATGGTAGAAAAATGTACATTCAAGTATCAGGCAACAGCTCTGGTGGACATTCCTGCAGTCAGATTGACAACTGCACACCCTCAAAAATTCAGTCATCTGTGGCATTGTGTTGTGTCACAAAACTGCACATTTTAGAGTGGCCTTTTATTGTCCCCAGCATAAGGTGCACCTGTGCAATGATCATGCAGTTTGATCAGCTTCTTTATATTCCACACCTGTCAGGTGAATGGATTATCTTGGCAAATGAGAGATGCTCACTAACAGGAATGTCAACAAATGTATGCACAACATTTGAGAGAAATAAGCTTTTTGTGCATATGGAACATTTCTGGGATATTTTTGGGACCAACACTTTACATTTTCCATTTATATTTTTGTTCAGTGTACATCACAATTTGGCACAGTGCATTATTTATGACAGTTTTATAACTTTAACATCAAACCTTGTGCTCCGAGGGGTGAGCTTCATGTTTAAAGCTTGCTCTGCCACCTCTATGATGTCACACCAATGAAGTGATGTAATTTTGATCATGTGGTTTCTCTGCAAGGGTTTAGTAACAACAGTTTTCTCTTGTCAGACCAAAAAATAAACGCGTCAGGATTAAGCTGTCCCAGTTAATATGGTGTCGCACTCTTTCCAAATTCACCCAATAGATCCTTTTTCATTTTCACTTGGACAGCAGATGAAGTTACTGCACATATTTCGAAATGTGAAATAAATAAACAAACATTCTACAATTTTATATAGCTTATGGGCTACTGAATTATAAACATTTATAAACTTTTGTCTTGACTTAATTGTGAACATTCTGAATACAAATACCCATACAGTATATCCCAGTCAAAACAAGACTTCTCAAAAAGCCCTAATAAGGATAGGCGCTAAAGACAGTGGCATGATTTATCAAATAAAGGTTATTTTATTATGCATACGTCAACAATTTCATGTCCACAGAATAAACTTTTGGTCTTCAGTTGCGAAAAGGAGAGAGAGAGAGAGAGAGAGAGCGAAAGAGAGACAGAGAGAGAAGGAGAGAGCGAAAAAGAGAGAGAGAGAGCGAAAAAGAGAGAGAGAGTGAAAAAAAGAGCGAGAGAGAGAGAGCAAAAAAGAGAGAGAGAGCAAAAAAGAAAGCGAAAGAGAGAGAGAGCGAAAGAGAGAGAGCGAAAGAGAGAGAGCCAAAGAGAGAGAGAGCGAAAGAGAGAGAGAGCAAAAAATAGAGCGAAAAAGAGAGAGAAAGAGAAGAGAGAGAGAGAGAGAGAGCGAAAAAGAGAGAGCGAAAGAGAAGAGAGAGAGAGAGCGAAAGAGAGATAGCGAAAGAGAGAGAGAGAGAGAGCAAAAAAGAGAGAGCGAAAGAGAGATAGCGAAAGAGAGAGCGAAAGCGAGAGAGAGAGAGAGAGAGCGAAAAAGAGAGAGAGAGAGAGAGCAAAAAAGAGAGAGTGAAAGAGAGAGATAGCGAAAGAGAGAGAGAGCAAAAAAGAGAGAGCAAAAAAAGAGAGAGCGAAAAAGAGAGAGCGAAAGAGAGAGAGAGAGGGAGAGAGCAAAAAAGAGAGAGCGTAAGAGAGACATAGCGAAAGAGAGAGCGAAAGAGAGAGAGAGCGAAAAAGAGAGCGAAAGAGAAGAGAGAGAGAGAGAGCAAAAAAGAGAGAGCGAAAGAGAGAGATAGCGAAAGAGAGAGAGAGAGAGAGAGCAAAAAAAAGAGAGCGAAAGAGAGAGAGAGCAAAAAAGAGAGAGCGAAAAAGAGAGCGAAAGAGAGAGAGAGAGAGCGAAAGAGAGAGCGAAAGAGAGAGAGCGAAAGAGAGAGAGAGCGAAAAAGAGAGAGAGAGAGAGCAAAAAAGAGAGAGAGCGAAAAAGAGAGCGAAAGAGAAGAGAGAGAGAGAGAGCGAAAAATAGAGAGCGAAAGAGAGAGAGAGAGAGCAAAAAAGAGAGAGCGAAAGAGAGAGAGAGCAAAAAAAAGAGCGCGAAAAAGAGAGCAAAAGAGAGAGAGAGAGAGAGAGAGAGCGAAAGAGAGAGCGAAAGAGAGAGAGAGCGAAAGAGAGAGAGAGCGAAAAAGAGAGAGCGAAAAAGAGAGAGAAGAGTTAGCGAAAGAGAAGAGAGAGCCAAAGAGAGAGAGAGTGAAAGAGAGAGAGAGCCAAAGAGAAGAGAGAGCCAAAGAGAGAGCCAAAGGGAGAGAGAGCGAAAGAGAGAGCGAAAGAGAGAGAGAGCAAAAAAGAGAGTGAAAAAGAGAGAGAGCAAAAGAGCGAAAGAGAAGAGAGAGCGAAAAAGAGAGAGAAGAGAGTGAAAAAGAGAGAGAAGAGAGAGTGAAAGAGCGAAAGACAAGAGAGAGCAAAAAAGAGAGAGCGAAGAGAGCAAAAAAGAGAGAGCGAAAGAGAGAGCGAAAGAGAGAGCGAAAGAGAGAGAGAGCGAAAGAGAGAGAGAGAGCGAAAGAGAGAGAGAGCGAAAGAGAGAGAGTGAAAGAGAGAATGAAAAAGAGAGCGAAAGAGAGAGAGAGCAAAAAAGAGAGAGCGAAAGTGAGAGATAGCGAAAGAGAGAGATAGCGAAAGAGATAGAGAGCAAAAGAGAGAGAGAGCAAAAAATAGAGCGAAAAAGAGAGAGCAAAAGAGCGAAAGAGAAAAGAGAGTGAAAAAGAGAGAGAGCGAAAAAGAGAGAGAAGAGAGCGAAAGAGAAGAGAGAGCCAAAGAGAGAGAGAGCAAAAGAGAGAGCGAAAGAGAGAGAGAGCAAAAGACAAGAGAGAGAGAAAAAGAGAGCGAAAGAGAGAGAGAGCGAAAGACAAGAGAGAGAGAAAAAGAGAGAAGAAAGAGAGAGCGAAAAAGAGAGAGAAGAGAGAGCAAAAGAGCGAAAGAGAAGAGAGAGGTGACGCGTCCCTAGGAGGGGTGCGTCACTTGAGTGGGTTGAGTCACTGATGTGATCTTCCTGTCTGGGTTGAGAGAGCGCCCACCCCTCCTTTGGGTTGTGCCGTGGTGGAGATCTTTGTGGGCTATACTCGGCCTTGTTTCAGGATGGTAAGTTGGTGGTTGAAGATATCCCTCTAGTGGTGTGGAGGCTGTGCTTTGGCAAAGTGGGTGGGTTATATCCTTCCTGTTTGGCCCTGTCCGGGGGTGTCCTCGGGTGGGGCCAAGGTGTCTCCTGACCCCTCCTGTGTCAGCCTCCAGTATTTATGCTGCAGTAGTTTATGTGTCGGGGGGCTAGGGTCAGTTTGTTATATCTGGAGTACTTCTCCTGTCCTATCCGGTGTCCTGTGTGAATTTAAGTATGCTCTCTCTAATTCTCTCTTTCTCTCTTTCTTTCTCTCTCTCGGAGGACCTGAGCCCTAGGACCATGCCTGAGGACTACCTGACATGAAGACTCCTTGCTGTCCCCAGTCCACCTGGCCGTGCTGCTGCTCCAGCACAACTGTTCTGCCTGTGATTATTATTATTTGACCATGCTGGTAATTTATGAACATTTGAACATCTTGGCCATGTTCTGTTATAATCTCCACCCGGCACAGCCAGAAGAGGACTGGCCACCCCACATAGCCTGGTTCCTCTCTAGGTTTGTTCCTAGGTTTTGGCCTTTCTAGGGAGTTTTTCCTAGCCACCGTGCTTCTACAGCTGCATTGCTTGCTGTTTGGGGTTTTAGGCTGGGTTTCTGTACAGCACTTTGAGATATCAGCTGATGTACGAAGGGCTATATAAATACATTTGATTTGGATGAGATCCCACTGCATCCTCTCAAGCAAATCACTCATCACAGTGAAGTGTCTCTCTATGTACCACCTCTCCCTCTCTGAGACCCTGCTTTCCTCCTTGCCTCCCTCCTCAAGGCTCACAAATCAATGTTGCGTTGCGCTGAGCCAATGTAATTCCAGTCTCACATGAACCCAGTAAGCTAGTTTACTATAAAGAGAACATCTAGAGCCAGTGTCTTCTAAGGAAGATCTGACACAATCAGGGAGAGAGGAGGTCAATCCTCTTATCCAATAACTTTCTATTTCTAATTCATAGTGGATTATCTGGTAATAGAGGATTCTGAATCAACTATTACTAATCAGGTTAGACAATCTGGGTAGAAAATTCATGAACAAAAATACTCCACATTAGGCATTGCTCCACATTAGGCATAAATGATGTCACAGCGTTGAACGCATAATAATGAAGCTAAATCTGTATTATGGATTAAGAAAGATATACAGGTCTTGGGATCCAATTGATTGAAAGACTATGACAATTGATTGACTTGGCAACGTGCTTCAGCATTACTCACCCCTCTCTCTCTCTGAAAAGTTGCTCCCTTGGTGTGTAACTCTGCAATTACCTGGCGTTGTGTTTACCCTGCACTGTGTGCAGTAGCTATCAATAATTTAAAAGTATACACTCTCACCAGAGCCCTGATGGCTTGGACTGTTGGAAATATAAAACACAGGTCTACTCCTGCCTAAAATAGACTACACTAGACCAGGCCTGCACATTGGAGGTTTTCGTCTACCTTCCCTGTGTGGTAGTGTGGTGCAGTGTCCCCAACCCTGCTCCTCCAGTACCCCCAACAGAACTTATTGTTATTGTAACCCTGGACAAGCACACCTGATTCAACTTGTCAACTAATCATCAAGACTTCAATGAGTTGAACGAGGCGCGTTTGTCAAGGGCTACAACAAAACGGTGACTGTTGGGGGCACTGGAGGACCAGGGTTGGGAAACACTGCTGTGTTGTTTACCCAGTAATGATTTGACCTGCTATCGTCCTTATGTTAATAAGCAGACACACTTGCTTTGTGTTTGGGTGAGGAGATAGGGTACTCCTTGTAGAGATCTCATATTCTGAGCAGGCTTCCCCAAAAGGTTTCCTTAGCCACAGATGTTGTATCATCTTAGTCTATGCACCATTCCTAGGTCACATGACCCCCCCCAGCAGCACCGGGCACTGTCACATGCTTTTACACAAGGCCACACCAGATTAGGAGTTAAATCAACTCTTTGTTTTGCACTTAACAAAACACATTGAGTTCTATTCTGTCCTCAAAGATTCCTTCTTTGAATGGTCCTTGCCAAAATCTTGTTGATGGGGTTGGTTGGGTTGTGCTTGTGAAAAAATATACAGTATTTACAGACTCCTCAATACTGATATAACTTGTATCATACAAGAAGTGAGGGGTGGAGAGTAGACAATCAATAATTATTGGTAAATTGGTAAAATATGTAAACACTGAGTTTATTAGATACCAATCTTCTTGAAAAAAGTAAATAAACAACAGATTGAAAGTAAGTATTATGTGTCAGACTACAGTCGTGGCCAAAAGTTTTGACAATGACACAAATATTAAATTCCACAAAGTTTGCTGCTTCAGTGTCTTTAGATATTTTTGTGAGATGTTACTATGGAATGCTGAAATATAATTACAAGCATTTCATAAGTGTCAAAGGTTTTCATTGACAATTACATGAAGTTGATGCAAAGAGTCAATATTTGCATTGCTGACTCTTCTTTTTCAAGGCCTCTGCAATCCGCCCTGGCATGCTGTCAATTAACTTCTGGGCCACATCCTGACTGATGGCAGCCCATTCTTGCATAATCAATGCTTGGAGTTTGTCAGAATTTGTGGGTTTTTGTTTGTCCACCCGCCTCTTGAGGATTGACCACAAGTTGTCAATGGGATTAAGGTCTGGGGAGTTTCCTGGCCATGGACCCAAAATATTGATGTTTTGTTCCCCGAGCCACTTAGTTATCACTTTTGCCTTATGGCAAGGTGCTCCATCATGCTGGAAAAGGCATTGTTCGTCACCAAACTATTCCTGGATGTTTGGGAGAAGTTGCTCTTGGAGGATGTGTTGGTACCATTCTTTATTCATGGCTGTGTTCTTAGGCAAAATTGTGAATGAGCCCACTCCCTTGGCTGAGAAGCAACCCCACACATGAATGGTCTCAGGATGCTTTACTGTTGGCATGACACAGGACTGATGGTAGCGCTCACCTTGTCTTCTGCGGACAAGCCTTTTTTCAGGATGCCCCAAATAATCGGAAAGGGGATTCATCCGGGAAAAACACTTTACCCCAGTACTCAGCAGCCCAATCCCTGTACCTTTTGCAGAATATCAGTCTGTCCCTGATGTTTTTCCTGGAGAGAAGTAGCTTCTTTGCTGCCCTTCTTGACACCAGGCCATCCTACAAAAGTCTTCGCCTCACTGTGCGTGCAAATGCACTCACACCTGCCTGCTGCCATTCCTGAGCAAGCTCTGTACTGGTGGTGCCCCGATCCCCAGCTGAATCAACTTGAGGAGACGGTCCTGGCGCTTGCTGGACTTTCTTGGGCACCCTGAAGCCTTCTTCACAACAATTGAACCGCTCTCCTTGAAGTTCTTGATGATCCGATAAATGGTTGATTTAGGTGCAATTTTACTGGCAGCAATGTCCTTGCCTGTGAAGCCCTTTTTGTGTGAAGCAATGATGACTGCACGTGTTTCCATGCAGGTAACCATGATTGAACGAGTAAGAACAATGTTTCCAAGCACCACCCTCCATTTGAAGCTTCCAGTCTGTTATTCGAACTCAATCAGCATGACAGAGTGATCTCCAGCCTTGTCCTCGTCAACACTCACACCTGTGTTAACGAGAGAATCACTGACATGATGTCAGCTGGTCCTTTTGTGGCAGGGCTGAAACGCAGTGGAAATGTTTTTTGGGGGATTCAGTTCATTTGCATGGCAAATAAGGACTTTGCAATTAATTGCAATTCATCTGATCACTCTTCATTACATTCTGGAGTATATGCAAATTGCCATCATACAAACTGAGGCAGCAGACTTTGTGAAAATTAATATTTGTGTCATTCTCAAAACTTTTCACCACAACTGTAGTGGATTTACACTTATGGAGATGAGAAACGGAGTCGGCCTTCACTCTGCAGTCATCCCAGATAGATCTTATATACAGTGATCAGGCAAGCTTTAAACCATTGCTTTAAGCGGGGGTAAGGGAATGGAAATCAATGCCGCCTCAGAGAAGCCACCAAGCTAGCTTGGCCTAGAGGAAACTGTCAATAGAGAGCTGCATCCTAAGCACTTCAAATGTAAATGTTTCTGCTACAGCACCAAAACCAGGAATTTATCATTCATCTCAATGCGGTGAAGGTTGTCTGGTATTCCTCCACATATTAAACCATGAATTTAAATAATTACTTTAATAATATGTAGAGTACCAGTCAAAAGATTGGACACACCTAATCATTCAAGGAATGTCTTTATTTTTTTTATATTTTCTACACTGCATGTAGAATAATAGTGAAGACATCAAAACTATGAAATAACCCATATGGAATCATGTAGTAACCAAAAACCTGTAAAACAAATCAAAACATATTTTAAATGTGTGATTCTTCTAAGTAGCCACCCTTGATGACAGCTTGGCACACTCTTGGCATTCTCTCAACCAGGTTCATGAGATAGTCACCTGGAATGCATTTCAATTAACAGGTGTGCCTTGTTAAAAGTTAATTTGTGGAATTTGTTTCCTTTTTAATGTGTTTGAGCAAATCAGTTGTGTTGTGACAGGTTAGGGGTGTATACAGAAGACAGCCCTATTTGATAAAATAACATGTTCATATTATGGCAAGAACAGATCAAATAAGCAACAGTGATACGACAGTCCATCATTACTTTAAGACATGAAGGTCAGTCAATACGGAAAATATCAAGAACTTTGAAAGTTTCCTCAAGTGCAGTCGCAAAAACCTATGATGAAACTGGCTCTCATGAGGACAACCACAGGAAAGGTTGACCCAGAGTTACCTATGCTGCAGAGAATGAGTTCATTAGTTACCAACTTCAGAAATTGCCGTCCAAATAAATGCTTCACAGAGTTCAAGTAACAGACACATCTCAACATCAACTGTTCAGAGGAGACTGCGTGCATCAGGCCTTCATGCTCAAATTGCTGCAAAGAAACCACTACTAAAGGACACCAACAAGAAGAAGAGACTCGCTTGGGCCAAGAAACAAGAGCAATGGACATTAGACCGGTGGAAATCTGTCCTTTGGTCTGATGGATTTTGAGATTTGGGGTTTCAACCGCCGTGTCTTAGTGAGACGCAGAGCAGGTGAACGGATGATCTCCGCATGTGTAGTTCTATGGAGGAGGAGGTGTGATGGTGCTCTGTGATTTAAAAAAATGTCAATGCACACTTAACCAGCATGGCCTACCACATCATTCTGCAGCAATACACCATCCCATCTGGTTTACACTATCATTTGTTTTTCAACAGGACAATGACCCAACACACCTCCAGGCTGTGTAAAGGATATTTGACCAAGATGAAGAGTGATGTAGAACTGCATCAGATGACCTGGCCTCCACAATCACTCGACCTCAACCCAATTGAGATGGTTTGGGATGAGTTGGACCGCAGAGTGAAGGAAAAGCAGCCAACAAGGGCTCAGCATATGTGGGAACTCCTTCAAGACTGTTGGAAAAGCATTCCAGGTGAAGCTGGTTGAGAGAATGCCAAGATTGTGCAAAGCTGTAATCAAGGTGGCTACTTTGAAGAATATAAAATAAATGTTGATTTGTTTAACACTTTTTTGGTTACTACATGATTCCATATGTGTTATTTCATAGTTTTGATGTTTTCACCACCATTCTACAATGTAGAAAATAGTCAAATAAAGACTTTTGACTGCTACTGTATATATATATATATATATATATGTGATTCTTTACAAACAGTGTGTACAACACATTAAGAACACCTTCTTAATATTGAGTTGCAATTCCTGACATTTAATCCAAGTAAAAATTCCCTGTTTTAGGTCAGTTAGGATCACCACTTTATTTTAAGAATGTGAAATGTCAGAAAAATAGTAGAGAGAATTATTTATTTCAGCTTTTATTTATTTCATCACATTCCCAGCGGGTCTGAAGTTTACATACACTCAATTAGCATTTGGTAGCATTGCCTTTAAATTGTTTAACTTGGGTCAAACATTTTGGGTAGCTTTCCACAAACTTCCCACAATAAGTTGGGTTCATTTTGGCCCATTCCTCCTGACAGAGCTGGTGTAACAGAGTCAGGTTTGTAGGCCTCCTTGCTCGTGCATGCTTTTTCAGTTCTGCCCACAAATGTTCTATGGGATTGAGGTCAGGGCTTTGTGATGGCCACTCCAATTCCTTGGCTTTGTTGTCCTTAAGCCATTTTGCCACAACTTTGGAAGTATGCTTGGGGTCATTGTCCATTTGGAAGACCCATTTGCGACCAACCTTTAACTTCCTGACTGATGTCCTGAGATGTTGTTTCAATGTCTGTATCCACATAATTTTCCTATCTCATGATGCCATCTATTTTGTGACGTGCACCAGTCCCTCCTGCAGCAAAGCACCCCCAGAACATGATGCTGGCACCCCCATACTTCACAGTTGGGGTATTGTTCTTCAGCTTGCAAGCCTCCCCCTTTTCCTCCAAACATAACGATGGTCATTATGGCCAAACAGTTCTATTGTTGTTTCATCAGACAAGAGGACATTTCTCCCAAAAGTACGATCTTTGTCCCCACGTGCAGTTGCAAATCGTAATCTGGCTTTTTATGGCGGTTTTGGAGCAGTGGCTTCTTCCGGCCTTTCAGATTATGTAGATATAGGACTCGTTTAACTGTGGAAATAAATAATTTTGTACCTATTTCCTCCAGCATCTTCACAAGGTCCTTTGCTGTTGTTCTGGGATTGATTTGCACTTTTCACATCAAAGTACGTTCATCTCTGGGAGACAGAACGCATCGCTTCCTGAGCGGTATGAGGGCTGCGTGGTCCCATGGTGTTTATACTTGTGTTCTATTGTTTGTACAGATGAACGTGGTAGCTTCAGGTGTTTGGATATTGCGCCCAAGGATGAACCAGACTTGTGGAGGTCTCCAATTTTTTTTTACCTGAGGTCTTGGCTGATTTTATTTTCCCATGATGTCAAGCAAAGAAGCACTGAGTTTGAAGGTAAGGCCTTGAAATACATCTACAGGTACACCTCCAGTTGACTCAAATGATGTCAATTAGCCTATCAGAAGCTTCTAAAGCCATGATATAATTTTCTGGAATTTTCCAAGCTGTTCAAAGGCACAGTCAACTTAGTGCATGTAAACTTCTGACCCACTGGAATTATAATACAGTGATTTAAGTGAAATAATCTGTCTGTAAACAATTGTTGGAAAAATTACTTGTGTCATGCACAAAGTAGATGTCCTAACCGACTTGCCAAAACTATAGTTTGTTAACAAGACATTTGTGGAGTAGTTGAAAAACAAGTTTTAATGACTCCAACCTAAAAGTACTTCCGACTTCAACTATCTATTTATATATAAATAAAAATCAATGTCTTGGATATATAAAGAGACATGTGACAAAGAAGCCCAAACCCAACAAACTGTTTATTTGGAAGAGTCAGATAAAACAGGCAATATGAAGAAATATTCCATGAAGATTATTTTCAAAAGGCTTTCTTTTTCTTAAATTCAGAGGATGCAAAAAAGAGAATAGTAACAATATAGGCCTAACAATTATAATAAGGTCACTGTAATCGAGGGTAGCTCTTGCAGAGTTCATGGTCCCTAATGTCCCCCCAACCGCCGTTCTTCACGTGGGGCGCCACCCCCCCTGCCCCGTTAGCCGGAAGTCTCTTAGTAATCAGCAGGTTCTTGGGGAACAGCTGATTGCTGCTGCTCTGTAGAATGGTATCTATCTTGGTCTTTTGGCTGGACGGCATGCACACGGACTTCTTGTGGTGCATCCCGCAGTCCCCGGCATGGAAGACGCGGGGTGCCTCGCTCACCATGACCTTCCAGTAGGAGGGCAGGCAGGTTACGGTCAGGTGCTGCAGGGACCAGTCCCAGTTGTAGTCGTCATAGGTGCAGAAGGCGTCGGTGCATTGAATGAGTTTCTGGTAGGTCTCCCTGCTCAGAGCCATGCCCATGTTGTGCTCGGTGGACTTCCAGGCTTTCACCTCCACCTTGTTGGCTTTACTGGGGTAGCTGATGTGGCCGTAGCTCCCCAGAGATAGGATGTCACAGTCAGGGCAACTCTCCCTCTTCAGGATCGACATCAGCTTGAGGAAGTGGAGGAAGTCAGGGGAGAGGAAGTGGTCCTCCTCGATGAGAAGCACCAGACCCCGGTGGTCCTTCAGGGCCCGGACCCTGTCCCACACAAAGTGCAGCTTCCACCACCAGTGGTGCTTGGTCTGGGAGAACTTGGCCTCGCGGTAGTGGCCAAACGAGTCGGGGTACTCTGCGTTGATGCAGCCCAGCTTTAAGGCGTCTATCTTGGAAATGTCTCTGGGGCAGTCCCTGGGGTCGTGGCCCGGGAACTCCTGGGGGTACAGTTGGATGCTGAAGGGAAAGAAGATCTGGAGAACCTGGCAGAAGTCCACTGAGGCCACCACCTGGTTGATCTCGGGGGACCAGAAGTCGTGGCTGAAGATCAGCAGGATGCTCTCCACGCCCCTGGCCTTTCTCAGACTCTCCACCAGCAGCCTCAGGTAGTCAGGTCTGTTGTGCACCTGGACCACCACCACCAGATCATCCTTCTTCCTCGCTGCCCTGAACTGCTCCTCATGTCTCACTGTCTGGTCAAAGTTGAGCTGGAACACAATGCCACGGTAGACCTGGGTGGTGTTGTCCACCTCTGGTTTTACCACCTCCTCTTTCTCCAGGTGCTTTTCAGGCTGGTTCTTCTGGTGTGTCTCGTTGACAGGTGCGATGGGTGGTAGGTTAGGTATCCGGCTGACTGCAGGTGTGGCCTGCGGCTGTGGCTGCACCTGGCTACTGCTGCTTCTCCTCGCCCCCTCAGCCTCTTTCACGACCACCACCCCACTGCTCTTCTTCTGCTTCCCACTGGTCCAGAAGGCTAGGCCACACACCACCACCACCAGTGTCAGTATCACCACCTGGAGATAAAATACAAATCATATCCTGTGCCCAGTTTTGGACTCAATCCTGCCTGCTATTGCAGTAATTTTACTAATGTTGTCATTGGCATTGTTATTTATATTATCTTATTTGAAATACTTATACGATACAGTAAGATTGTGTAACAGAGTTCATATGAGTTTACAGGAGTTAATAGGTTATTCAATCATTCAATTGATCCAGTGGGTCCGGCTTCTTCAACTGAACTAAATGTGTCACAATATATGACATTTTATTGTATATGACTGTTCTCAAATACATTTGATTTGTTTGTGCCATTTAAAACATGCCCAGTACAGAAACATGCAGCACATACACATGACTTGGGACTCGTCGTGTATTGTACCTTCCTCTTGTAGACTCGGAATCTCATGACAGGCAGTCACCCCCCTTGGGAAGGGAGAGGAGTTGATTGTAGAGAAACTGAAAAAAGGCAGGTTTGCAATTTCTAATGGCACTGCTGTGCTTGGGGGAGGCAGGCAGGAAGGGAGGCAGGCAGGGAGTCTTGATAGAAAACAGTTTAAAATTCTGTTGGTTGCTAACACTTGTTGCTAGCACACATTTTTAGAATGTAGACATGTGTCTTTGTGGAATATAAGTGATGCCATGTGAGATTCCCATAAGGCATGTTGGTCTCAGAGGCTGCAGTGTAGAGTTGTGCATGGAACCCACTGGAAAACAAAATAAGAGAAATAAGAGAAATTTTTACCATTTCTTATTGTCTTTACTAAACATGGCTACTTTATTAAATGCAACCCACCTACATACCATAAATAATAAAACAATGGCTGTTATCGGGGTCCATATACAATTTTCCAGTAAAATAAAACATAACTGATTTTTTAATAAGAGCGGATACGGTGCACTCGGAAAGTATTCAGACCCCTTGACTTTTTCCACATTTTGTTACGTTACAGCCTTATTCTAAAATGTATTAAATAGTTTTTTTCCCCCTCAATCTGTAAACACCCCATAATGACAAAGCAAAAACAGGTTAGACATTTTTGCAAATGTATAAAAAAAAGTCTAAATGGAATTATCACATTTACAGTATTCAGACCCTTTACTCAGTACTTTGTTGAAGCACCATAGGCAGAAATTAAAGCCTCGAGTCTTCTTGGGTATGACGCTGCATGCTTGGCACACCTGTATTTGGGGAGTTTCTCCCATTCTTCTCTGCAGATCCTCTCAAGCTCTGTCAGGTTGGATGGGGTGCGTCACCACACCAGATCTGTGCCTCGACACAATCCTGTCTCTGCGCTCTACAGACAATTAATTTGACCCCATGGCTTGTTTTTTGCTCTGACATGCACTGTCAACTGTGGGACCTTGTATAGACAGGATTGTGCCCTTCCAAATCATGCCCAATCAATCGAATTTACCACAGGTGGACTCCAATCAAGTTGGAGAAACATCTCAAGATTGATCAATGGAAACCGGATGCACCTGAGCTCAATTTCGAGTATCATAGCAAAGGGTCTAAATACTTATGTAAATAAGGTAATTATATATATATATATATATATATATATATGCTAATATTTCTAAAAACCTGTTTTTGCTTTGACATTATAGGGTATTGTGTGTAGATTGATGAGGAAAATGTGTTATTTAATTTATTTTAAAACAAGGCTGTAATGTAACAAAATGTGGAAAAGGGGAAGGGGTCTGAATACTTTCTGAATGCACTGTAAGTGACAACCCATGTAACAAATGCACCACTGCCAATGCCCCATACATTGACAATAACGTTCCCGATAACCAGTAGACTAAATGTCAAACTGTAAGAGACATGATCATCATGTAGGCCTAATACTTTGTGAAGATAAAGTATCTGCAGCCATTCATCACGATTTAGATTCTTCATTTAGACATACCAGCCTGTGCTCCACTTTAACAGTCTATGATTAGTTCCCTGTTCTCTTCTCGTCTTTGCAGCGTTTCTTGGTTGAACTAGCTCATCTGTGTCTACTGCCCAGAGGCACTATCACAATCAATACCACATATCAAGACATCCACAAAATGGAAAGCTAAATAACCTTTGCACTGGATCAGACTCCCTAGCCTAAAACACAACAATGATGTTCAAATAGATTGTAGACATCAGCCTACGGTGTCCTTAAAGTGTACATTATACGCCTGTGCTAACTTTCACTACATGACACGATACACGCACAGTTAACAAGATGTAGAGCTAAACTAGCCACCGCCTATCATTTCAATCTAGACCGTTTTCTATGTTTCTGAACAGTAATGTAATAAACATTTCGGTATAACATGTACTCCTTCCCATGGCACATGTTGGTCAAGAAGGAAATGGGGGTTCTCTAGCCAAATCTAGTTCATGTAAGTGAACGTAGCTTCCTCCTCCCTACACCATCAATCGTCTTGTTAGCGCCTGGAGCGGTGGACACCGACATCAAACCACCAACCCCATTTCGCTCGAGATTCGTGCCGTGTAGGTGTAACGTTACATCATTCACAACTAGTTAGCTAGCTATATTTAGACGCCTAAACGTTGTTTACCGGGTGATGTTATGGTAGCTAATAGCTAGCTAGCAAGCTACATTTGTCTCGTAGAAGTTAGCTGGAGCGAGCGTATTATATTTAAAAGCAATCACTCCGTAGTCGCGCCTCAGTCATTGGCCAAAACAGACTGTCGCAACCACTCTCACAGTGCGAAGAAAATGCGTTTGTATAGTTACCTAAAATATTAGTCGTGCTGTGCAGCTTTCTTTGCCGAAATTAACAGTGCGGTGAATCGAGGTATTCATTCTCCTCCATTCCTTCTCTCCTGCTCCCAATTTCGGGGCAAAATAACACATTAGCCAGCCAGCTAGCTAGCTAGCTTACGTTGGCAAGAAGTACCAAATACGGAACCACTGCCTAGCTTTGACTCCCACAATGCATTACTCCATAGGGTCTCTCAAGACATAAAACATAAATTGATATATTAGGCTAGTGTGCTACAATGTTGCATTCAACTGAACTATTGAATTGTAATTTATAACAATGTAACAATATGGAGATTTTACATGTAGTCGGTATACTATTTATTTAGAATTAGTAGTTTGTTTGTAGATAAACAAAGGCTTCTTCTGATCTGTTTTCTTACAGAATTTTTTTTATAGGCGACTATGATAATAATCTAAACCAGTTCGATATTATTGTCGGTATATTACATTATTCTTGATTATATTCTATACAAAAGAGAGGCAAAACGAGTATCATTACTAGCCTAACTTCAGGCCATTATTGTTAAATATTCAAGAAATCATGAAAAATAAATGATGGTCCAATTGGCATTACTTTACATTTCAAAGTTGGAAAGTATCCAAAGAATTTTTACTGGAACACTTCTGTGTTGGTAGTTGTTGTACACCGTACGTTCTGTTGTATTTGTTTTTCTTATTAAATACTAATTGCAGTATGAAACAAATTGAATCTTGCTGATTTTATTATGTACTTTTCTATTGATTCACATACTATTGGTATAATTACCTTTTTTTTCAATCACTTTGGTGCAATTTTCACAAGTAAGTTGTAAATTTTCACAACTCTAAAAATACAAATCTATACAGATCATCAAAATGGCTCATGTTTCAAAACTCTAAGCACATTTTCAATTTACAACACACAATTCAATTGTTGATAACACCAAATCACTCAATTTGGATACATATTCAATCTAATTATCTGCTTTCAAATGCAATATTCACTTTACTTTGGATATGATTTTCTTGTCATTTGTAAACAATACAATTAACTATATCACTTAATCAAATTGCTCAAACCGGATAACTAACTACTGAACCAGGAAGTTTGGGGTGGGGCAGGTTGGGGACAGGGGGAGCAGGTACCTGACTATTGGTGGCTATTCAGCAGGTTGATGGTCTTGGGGTAGAAGCTATAGGCCAGTGTTACAGTTTAGCATACCACCCTCTGTAGCTCATTACGGTCTGCGGCGGTGGAGTACCAGGCTGTGATGTAGCTCGGCAGAATGCTCTCGATGGTGCTCCTGTAGAATAGTGCGAGGGCCCTCGGGGACAAGCTGCATTTCTTCAGCATCCTGAGGTTGAAGAGTCGCTGTCATTACTTATTCACCACGGTGTCCATGTGGCTTGACCATTTTATCTCCTTGGAGATGTGTACTCCGAGGAACTTGGAAAGAATGGGGTCGTGCCCAGCCTGGTTCCTCTGGAAGTCCACAATCAGCTCCTTTCTTTTTCTGATGTTGAGGGTGAGGTTGTTTACCTGGCACCACACCGTCAGAGGTCCTACCTCCTCGTCGTTGTTGGTAATCAGGCCTGTTACTGTCGTGTCCTCAGCAAACTTGACGATGAAGTTGGGACTGTGTGAGGCCACGTAGTCATGGGGGTGGCCCGTCAGCAAGTCCTCCCATAGGGAGGAGTTCACTCCCAGGGCCGTGAGCTTAGAGTGCAGTGTGGAATGCAATGGTGATTGTGTTGTCCGTGGATTTGTCTGGGTGGGAAGCGAAATGAAGAGGATTGAGTGTGTCGGGGACAGAGGAAGTGAGTGGTCTTTGACTAGCCTCTAAACCCACTGAATTGTGTAGTGTACAATACACTGCTGAAATGACTAGGTTATACACTCCCCAATCAGTTTATAAGGTACACCACCCCATTCACAAAAATAGATTGCTCTTACAGACAGTGAGCCACGTGGCCGTGGCTTGCTATATAAAGCAGGCAGGCAGGCAGGCATCGAGGCATTCAGTTACTGTTCGTTTGAACATTAGAATGTGCAAAACAAGTGACCTAAGCGACTTTTAGCATGGTATGATCGTTGGTGCCAGGTGCGCCGGATCCAGTATCTCAGAAACGGCCGCCCTCCTGGAATTTTCTCTCACGACAGTGTCGCCATCGTTTACAGAGAATGGTGCGACAAACAAAAAACATCCAGTCAGCGGCAGTCCAGTGGGCGAAAGCAGCTTGTTGATGAGAGAGGTCGAAGGAGAAAGGCAAGAATTGTGCAAGCTAACAGGTGGCCACAAACAGACAAATAATGGTGCAGTACAATAGTGGTGTGCAGAACGGCATCTCGGAACACACAACTCGTTGATCCTTGTCACAGATGGGCAATTTGCAGCAGACGACCACACCGGTTTCCACTCCTATTGGCTAAAGACAAGAAGAAGCAGCTCCAGTGGGCACGCGATCACCAACACTGGAGAGTTGAGGAGTGGAAAACATTGCCTTGAACATGACAGTGAGTTCAGTTTACTTGAGTGGCCTGCGCAGTCCCCAGACCTCAATCCAATAGGATGCAATGGTACAGGCTGTTCACAGCATGAATGTACTGCTGTCCAGGGGCGGCAGAGTAGCCTAGTGGTTAGAGCATTGGACTAGTAACCGGAAGGTTGCAAGATCAAATCCCTGAGCTGACAACGTACAAATCTGTTGTTCTGCCCCTGAACAGGCAGAACTGTTCCTAGGCCGTCATTGAAAATAAGAATTTGTTCTTAACTGACTTTCCTAGTTAAATAAAGGTTAAAAAAAATAAAAAAAATACGTGTTTATATTTTTGTTCATTTTCTAGTAATGTGTTTCTAATAAACATGTATTTCCAGCCATCGGAAAAATGTGCCAAAGCGATTGAATTTAAAAAAAATTAAGAATGTTGATATTGTTCATATCACATTTAAGGCATTTTTTTCATGCATGTTATTTAATGTATGATTGCACCAGGACCCTGCATCAAAACCAGATCATTGGGGCCACTTGGGTATAAGGTCCATTTGAGAGCATTTCGCTACACTGGCATTAACATCTGCTAACCATGTGTATGTGACAAATACATTTGATTTGATATGGAGAAAGATGGGCAGACTAGTTATGGGTATCTAATATTGCATGTCTCGTTTTGAATGAATGATTTCTGCTTGTGCAAATGCTTTGTTGAGCTCTTCAACCAAATAACTATCCTGATATGGGGGGGTGGAACTGAAAACCTGTACCTTCAGAATCTATGTAAGTCCGCAGCCGCACAATGGTCCAGATGGAGCGATTGATGTGTTGCTACTGCATGTTGTTGGCGTCTTCTAGTGGTGTACTACAAGAATGCACGCAACGCGATGTTTCCCACTATGCTTTGCGGGCGGAAGAAGCCCAGAAGAATAGTTTTATTTACGCATGCGCATCCGTCTTCCTTCCTTTTCGACATTCTACTCGAACGAGACAAGATGGGACATCAGAGCCTCTACTGGAGTCACCCAAGAAAATTCGGTCAGGGATCCCGATCCTGGTCAGTCTTGTTTAATATATTGTTTAGTATTTGTTATTATTCAGTTTTGAGTACATTTCAGAGTTCGGAAGTTTTTCACGGACCCAAATTTTGAGTGTACATTTCGAACCACATGGAGTCTTCGCTCGACCTAATATGGCGGCTGATGTAGATTAACCCCCGACCCTCACATTGTTCTCGCATGTTAAACTCGGCAGTTTGCATTTTCTAGTAATGTGTTTCTAATAAACATGTATTTCCAGCCATCAATATACCACTCAATCTGAATGTTGCCGCTTTATCCATTGCTACAACTTCGCGGCCTAAATAATTAGCTACTACTTAGTAGCTACAGTACAAGAGCTCGTTAAATTGGCTTGAAGCTAACATTGGCTATGTGGAAAATTGATGTCGACTAACCGGGTACATTTGAATGCGCTTGAACTTGCTGGACATTTTTTATTAAATCATCTTCGCCGTGTTTCTCTAATACGTGCATTTGTTTTTCAGCCGGGTATGCTCGAACAGACACGGTCTGATCCGTAAATACGGGCTCAACATGTGCCGCCAGTGCTTCAGGCAGTACGCGAATGACATCGGCTTTGTCAAGGCAAGTATTTGTTTGCGCTGTACTCTTGCAAATGCAACTTAGTCACCGTTGGCTATTCGTTGACATTACCGATGGTATACGCTAATATAAGGGGTGAAAATAATATAACGCATTCTTCCTCTGGACGATGTACTATACAGGGTTTAGGCTACAATTCTTGACAGAAATTGATTCCTTATTCTGTAATATATTATATTAACCCTGATGCTTTATGTACACAGCTGGACTAACTGCATTGGATGCTGAAGGTTCCCCACTGGATGCGAAACCAACATGGGATGTTGCATTATTCCAAATAAATGTTTTAGTCCAACATAGTTGTCTTGTTTTTTTGTTGGTCTACATTGTCTAACTCGTTCCACTGATATCATAGTGTCTGCAGGTTTTCACTCCACCCTTGTATTTGATTGAATTACGGTCACTAATTAGTAAGGACCTCACCTGGTTGTCTAGGTCTTATTGGAAAGGGAAAAACTAAACCTGCTGACACTCAGCCCTCTAGTGAGTTAGCTGGTGACTCAGGATAAACTGGTTGAATTACAATGTCACATGGGTTTACTTATAAAAGTGTGGCCTGTGTACATGACAAGAGTGAAATTTGGAAGGCGGCAGGGTAGCCTAGTGGTTAGAGCGTTGGACTAGTAACCGGAAGGTAACCGGAAGTTCAAACCCCCGAGCTGACAAGGTACAAATCTGTCGTTCTGCCCCTGAACAGGCAGTTAACCCACTGTTCCCAGGCCGTCATTGTAAATAAGAATTTGTTCTTAACTGACTTGCCTGGTTAAATAAAGGTAAAAAAAAAAAAAATATGGCCACCTGTTAAGTTCCAAGGTTGAAACTAATTCAAACAATGTGCTGGAAATTTTAGTGATTCCTTGTTGGTATTGTGGTAGAGCTTTGAACCTCTTTCTGGATAACATTGAGGGATGCTGCAAGTAATCACTGTACCATTACTTGAGGTATAACTAATTTGATTTCTTATGTAAATGTTCATGGCTGTTAACAAAGGCAGCCCAATTCTGACCCCACCCCAACTAATTGGTATTCAGCAATTGCATATCTTTTTCTGATCTGATCAAAATACCAATTAAAGGAGAATTTGTCTTCCTATGTAAACGAGGCATACTTTACCAATTTGTTACATGCTTCAGCCAATCCTGGTTTAGGAAGAGCACCGTTAGTGCAGACAATCCTTTCAACGTGCAATTGATCCAGATTAGTAGCAAATTACATGCATGATGCTCACTCACACATTGTGTTGTGTGTCCTATCCCCTGAAGTTTACTATAAAAGGGAATGAGCAAGTGCACACTGAGGAAAGAATTGGGACGTGGGAAGGTTATTTCCAACCAGGTGGGCACATGTCTCTGTAGTTTGTGATAAACAATGAGAAGAATGGGTGTAACAAGATGTGAAATTAACTCATCTGATCACCTTTGTGCATTTGACATGTTTATAATACTGCCTCTTAAAATGTACAGTCACTTCTAACGTAATTATATTTGCGGTATCAAGACAGGCCTATACTGAACAAGAATATGAACGCTACAATTTCTAACATTTCACTGAGTTCATATAAGGAAATCAGTCCATTGAAATACATTAACCCCGAATCTATGAATCTCACACGACTAGGCTATAGACCCACCCAATCAGACTGAGTTTGCCCTGACTAAATGGCGTTATTATAAATGTAAGTACTCATTGGAGGCAGTTTATGGTAGAGGCAGGAACATTAAATTCTCTGGCAACAGATTTGGTGAACATTCCTGCAGTCAACACGTCAATTGCACGCTTCCTCAAAACTTCTGGCATTGTGTTGTGACTGCACATTTTAAGTGGCCTTTTATTGTCCCCAGTGCAAGGTGCACCTGTGTAATGATCACGCTGTTTAATCAGCTTTGTGATATGCAATATGTTTCAGGTGGATGGATTATCTTGGCAAAGGAGGAATTCTCATTAACGGATGTAATCAAATTTGTGCATTTCCATAGAAATAAGCTTTTTTGCCTATGGAAAATGTGTTTCGCCTCATGAAACATGGGACCAACACTTTACATAATGTGTTTATATTTTTGTTCAGCGTACTAGTCGATGTCTACAAATCAGTCTTTGTGTTGGTGATTTTTCTTTTACCACTAGATGGCACAGACACTGTATTTTTAAATGTATCCTAACAATGTATTGTTGTGGAGGTGCTCAGGGGCCCCCTCTCAGTTCAAAGGACCTTATTGGCATGGGAAACATGATTGCATTTCCAAAGCAAGGGAAATAGATTATTAACAAGAGTGAAATAAACATAAAATGAACAGTAAACATAACACTCAAAAGTTTCAAAGTAATAGTGACATTTCAAATGACATTATGGCTATGTACAGTGTTGTAATTGTGCAAATAGTTGAAGTACAAAAGGGAAAATAAAGATCAATATGCAACCTGGTCTCAGAGCATTTCTTATTATTTTGTATGTAAATCTGAGGCACTCCACTTAGTAGCATATGTTACCTTGCATATGGTATGTATTAAATTGTGGATGTCTGTCACCCATTAATTATGATCTGTTCCAAATTACAATTCATACTATGTTATGAATTTGCAAAACATACAATTTGGAATATGATATTTTACTAATTCTAGCTAGGTTTCTAAAGTTAGCTAGCTGGCTAACCTTAGTTAGGCTAGTGGTTAAGTTTAGGAGATGGGTTAGCTAAAAGAGTTAGGGTTAGCTAAAATGGTAAGTAGTTGAAAAGTTGTCCTTAAGGAGATTTGAACTCTCAACCTTTCGGTTGCTAGATGTTTGTGTTATACGTCCACCCCTACCAACAACCCTACTTTAGTTTTTGCCTGAAGTAACCATCTGTTTAATGTAACCATACCAAACATAACATATACTCATTTGATTATTTTGGTTTACATTTACTATCTTATGTCTAGTCTATGAGACCAGGCTGAAATATGGGTTGTATTTACAATGGTGTTTGTTCTTCACTGGTTGCTCTTTTCTTGTGGCAACAGGTCACAACTCTTGCTGCTGTTATGGCACACTGGTATTTCACCTAATAGATTTGGGAGTTTATCAAAATTCGATTTGTTTTCAAATTAGTTTGGGGTCTTTGTAATCTGAGGGAAATATGTCTAATATGGTCATAAATTTGCCTTAAGGTTAAGAAGTGCAGCTGTTTCCACCTCATTTTGTGGGCAGTGTGTGCACATAGCCTGTCTTCTCTTGAGAGCCAGGTCTGCCTATGGCAACTCTACATAGTCAAAAGTTTCCTTAATTTTGGGTCAGTCGCAGTGGTCAGGTATTCCGCTACCATGTACTCTCTGTTAGAGTACACGGTACTCTCTGTTTTTGGTTAGTTCTTTCCAGTGTTTCAAGTAATTATATTTTTGTTTTGTCATAATTTGGTTGCCGTCCTAGGGCTTTGTTTCTGTTTCTGAACAAAGCGCCAGGACCAGCTTACTCTTCTCTAGGTTAAACTCTGTAGGTGATGGAATGTTATGGAAGGTTTGGGAATCGCCTCCTTTCAGGTGGTTGTAAAATGTAACGTCTCCTTTCTGGATTTTGATAATTAGCGGGTATTGTCCTAGCTACATGCATTATTTGGTGTTTTACGTTGTATGCGGATTATATATTTTTTGCAGAATTATGCATGCTAATTGATGGATTGAAGCCATTGCGATGCAATTTTTGTACTCTATTTTGGAAGCTTAAAAACAGATTTGTTTAAAGTGTACATTGGTTTTTGACAAGTATTCTATTCCAGACACCTTAATGCATACTTTTCAATTATGTTATGTGAACGGAACACACACATATCTATATCTGCAGTACAAGTCAAAGGTTTGGACACAGCTACTCATTCCAGAGTTTTTCTTTATTTTTTAAACTATTTTCTACATTCTAGAATAATAGTGAAGACATCAAAACTATTAAATAGCACATATGGAATCATGTAGTAACCAAAAAAGTGTTAAACAAATCAAATCAAAATATATTTTATATTTGAGATTCTTTGTAAAAAATAAAGAAAAACCCTTGTATGAGTAGGTGTGTCCAAACTTTTGACAGGTACTGTATATATATATAAACCTATTCCGTAATTATTATTATTTTTTGTTCTAAAGGTCTGTGAGAACTAATCACTGATCGCAGTTCTTATTTATGCTTTTCCTTAGCTCCCTGATTGTCAGTCTGTCACAGTCTCCCCAATATTAGGTTTCCATCTGAATAAATGCCAGAGCTAATAGAAAAAGAGTACAAATTAAAAACCATCAACTAGTCAAAAGACAGTGATTATTTCATGTTGGTTAAAAGTGCAGATCTACAGGTTAAAAAAATCAGAATACAGTCAATACTCAAGTTACATTACATTAGTAGTGGGCACTTCACTTGCGTATGATATTTCTTATTACATATTAATCTGTGCTTTACCGTGTCTGCCTGTCGAATGAAGTCTTCCATTTAGTTCTATTTGGAGTGCCTCTAGTCTAGACTCGAGACGACAGTATTCCAGTTGCTTGAGGGGCTCCGTCAAGCCATTTTATTCCCCAATGAGAGATCCCAAGGGAAATGTCTCACACTAAGGCTAATTTCTCATTCCACCACAGACTCAATCAACGGGCAATGCAGCGTGTTTACTGTGTGTAGACATATTCCATCTCAAGATACCTCTCACTGGCACAGTCTGTCTATTCAGTGAATCTATTGCTGTTCTTGTTGATCATCCCAATTTATGATCTAACTCAGTAAATCATCCATAGTGTTACTCTACCACTGTGACTCTATCCTTCTTGAAATATGCTAATTTCAGGACAGTGTGTGCTACTCCCTCCGTCTCAGGGGAGAACGACTGCCCTTCTCATTGAAGCCACAGGAGTTCAAGGCCGACCACGGTATTGCAGGTATTGTTAACAGAAAATAGGATTCTCCATTATAATTAATGGCAAAATGGCAAACTTTGTGATTAATCTCTGTGTAAAAAAAATGGAATAAATGGTACCAATAATTGCTTCTAATTCAACAAATTGAGTAACTCAATGCGAAGGGGCAAAACTGTCACTTCCTAGAGTAGCTTAAATTGTGCATGTTATGTCTCCATGAGACCCCATCTTAACCGACTTTGTTTGGCTTCAATGCGATAGTGACTCTTCACATAGGAATGAATGGTGGCATGTGCTTGATGGCTTTGTCCGTTCATATATACAGTCAGTCAGTTCTCACTTTTCCGGCTGCAACCATGATTATTTTCAGCCTGGTCTCATAGACTAGACGTAACATAGTTAATGTACATTGCATTTGGAAAGTATTCAGACCCCTCACCAATTTACACACAATGCCCCATAATGACAAAGCAAAAATAGTTTGTTTTATATTTTGGCAAATGTATGTATATATATATATATATATATATATATATATATATATATATATATATATATATATATATATATATATAGATATATATATATATATATATATATATATATATATATATATATAAATAAAAGTGAAATATCACATTTCATTAAGTATTCAGCCCAATTACTCAGTACTTTGTTGAAGCACAGTTGGCAGATTGCAGCCTCGAGTCTTCTTGAGTATGACACTACAAGTTTGCCACAGCGGTATTTTGGGAGTTTCTCCCATTCTTCTCTGCAGATCGTCTCAATCTCTGTCAGGTTGGTTGGGGAGCATCGCTGCACAGCTATTTTCAGGTCTCTCCAGAGATGTTCGGTCGGGTTCAAGTCCGGGCTCTGGCTGGGCCACACAAGGACATTCAGAGACTTGTCCTGAAGCCACTTCTGCTTTGTCTTGGCTGTGTGCTTAGGGTCATTGTCCTGTTGGAAGGTGAACCTTCGCCCCAGTCGGAGGTTCTGAGTGCTCTAGAGCAGGTTACTCTGTACTTGGCTCCATTCATCTTTCCCTCAATTCTCCCAGTCCCTGCCTCTGAAAAACTTCCCCACAGCATGATGCTGCCACCACCGTGCTTCACTGTAGGGATGGTGCCAGGTTTCCTCCAGACATGACACTTGTCATTCAGGCCAAAGAGTTCAACCTGGTTTCATCAGACCAGAGAATCTTGTTTCTCATGGTCTGAGAGTCCTTAGGTGTCTTTTGGCAAACTCCAAGCAGGCTGTCATGTGCCTTTTACTGAGAAGTGGCTTCCACCTGGCCATTCTACCATAAAGGCCTGATTGGTGGAGTTCTGCAGAGATGGTTGTCCTTCTGTAAGGTTATTCCATCTCCACACAGGAATTCTGGAGCTCTGTCAGAGTGACCATCAGGTTCTTGGTCACCTCCCTGACCAAGGACCTTCTCCTCTGATTGCAGAGTTTGGCTGGGTGGCCCACTCTAGGAAGAGTCTTGGTGGTTCCAAACTTCTTCCATTTAAGAATGATGGAGGCCACTGTGTTCTTGGGGACCTTCAATGCTGCAGAAATGTTTTAGTACCCTTCCCCAGATCTGTGCCTCGACATAATCCTGTCTCAAAGCTCTATGGGCAATTCCTTTGACCGCATGGCTTCATTTTTACTCTGACATGCACTGTCAACTGTGGGACCTTATAGACAGGTATGTGCCTTTCCAAATTATTTCCAGTCAATTGAATTTACCACAGGTGGACTCCAATCAAGTTGTTAAACATCTCAAGGATGATGAATAGAAACCAGATGCACTTGAGCGCAATTATGAGTCTCATAGCAAAAGTTCGGAATACGTATATGATAAGGTATTTGTGTTTTTATTATTTTTAATACATTTACAAAAACATCAAAAAACCTGTTTTGCGTTATCATTGTGGGGTATTGTGTGTAGATTCATGAGGAAGAAATTGTAACTTAATCCATTTTAGAATTAGGCTGTAAGGTAACAAAATGTGGAAAATGGGAAGGGGTCTGAATACTTTCCGAATGCACTGTAAATCCAGAACACTCAAATTAGCATGAGATGTTACGTTTGGTATGGGCACATAAGATAGAAGGTTACCTAAGGCAACAACAAAAAGGAGGGTGGTTGGTTGGGCATAAAACATCATGTACAATTTTAGCTTTTTAGCAACTTTGCTTCTACTTAGTACTTTTTAGCTACTTTGCAACGACATGGCATGTTAGCTAACCCTTCCCCTAACCCTAACCTTAATCCTTTTTGCTAACCCTTCCCCTAACACTAACCTTAACCCTTTAACCCAACTCCTTACCTTAACCCTAACCTTAATCCTTAACCCCTAGAGCAAGCTAATGTTTGCCACTTAGCCACCTAGCTAACATCAGCCAGAACAAATTGGAATTTGTAACATATTGTACTTGATGTAAATTTGTAACATATTGTACGAATTGTAATTCGTAACATATTGTATGAATTGCAATTCGTAACATATCAATCAAAATGGATGTCGGACATCCACAAATTACTACATACTGTTATAAAATTTGTTGTTTTTTTGCGTTGTTTTTTTAAACTTATTTTGTGCATAATGTTGCTGCTACCTTCTCTTATGACTGAAAATAACTTCTGGACATCAGAACAACGATTACTCACCATGAACTGGTAGAAGCTTTTTCCTTTAACAAGTCCGACGAGTCTGACGTGAAGGTTATACTGCTTTCCCGGGAACAGGCCCGTCATTTGCGTGAAGAGAAGACAGAGAAAAAGGGGACGGAGGTCAGGCTGCCTTCTGTGAATTGGTAGACGAGTGAGTAAACCCCCCACTGCCATCCGTTATATTGGCAAATGTGCAATAATTGGAAAATAAAATCGATGACTTAAACAACATACAGCAGGCGGGTTTTACACTATATCGGCAGGTTAGAACAGCAGCCTCTGGTAAGACTAGGGGTGGCTGTCTATGTATATCTGTAAACAACAGCTCCTAGTGGCCGGAACATTAATGCAGGGAAACTTAAATCCGTTTTACCTCATTTCCACCAGCATGTTAAATGTGCAACCAGAGGGGGAAAAAACTAGACCACCTTTACTTCACACACAGAGACACATACAAAGCTCTCACTTGCCCTCCATTTGGCAAATCTGACCATAATTCTGTCCTGATGATTCCTGCTTACAAGCAAAAATAAAAGCAGGAAGCACCAGTGACTCGGTCTATGAGAAAGTGGTCAGATGAAGCAGATGCTAAGCTACAGGACTGTTTTGCTAGCACAGACTGTCATTGAGGAGTACACCAGTCAGTGGCATCATCAATAAGTGCATCGATGAAGTTGTCCCCAAAGTTACTGTACGGACATACCCCAACCAGATGCCATGGATTACAGGCAACATCCACACTGAGCTAAAGGGTAGAGGTGCCGCTTTCAAGGAGCAGGATTCTAACCCGGATGCTTATATGAAATCCCGCTATGCCCTCCGACGAACCATCAAAAAGGCAAAGTGTCAATACAGGACACTGCCCTTTCCCACCTCGACAAAAGGAACAACTATGTGAGAATGCTATTCATTGAATTCAGCTCAGCGTTCAACACCATAGTGCCCACAAAGCTCATCACTAATCTAAGGACCCTGGGAATAAAAACACCTCCCTCTGCAACTGGATCCTGGACTTCCTGATGGGCCGCCCCCAGGTGGTAAGAGTAGGTAACAACACATCCGCCACGCTGATCCTCAACACGGGGGCCCCTCAGGGGTGCGTGTTCAGTCCCCTCCTGTACTCTGTGTTCACTCATGACTGCACGGCCAGGCATGACTCCAACACCATCATTAAGTTTTAGATGACACAACAGTGTCAAAGCCTGATCACCGACAACGACGAGACAGCTGGTATAGAGGAGGTCAGAGACCTGGCCGTGTGGTGCCAGGACAACAACCTGTCCCTTAACATGATCAAGACAAAGGAGATGATTGTGGACAACAGGAAAAGTAGGACCAAGCACGCCCCCATTCTCATCGATGGGACTGTAGTGGAGCAGGTTGAGAGCTTCAAGTTAATTGGTGTACACATCACCAACAAACTAACATGGTCCAAGCACACCAAGACAGTTGTGAAAAGGGCACAACAAAATCTATTCCCCTTAGGAGACTGAAAACATTTGGCAATGCTCCTCAGATCCTCAAAAGGTTCGACAGCTGCACCATCGAGAGCATTCTGACTGGTTGCATCAACGGCCTGGTGTGGCAACTGCTCGGCCTCTGACCGTAAGACACTACAGGGGGTGGTGCATATGGCCCAGTACATCACTGGGGCCAAGCTTCCTGCCATCCAGGACCTCTATACCAGGCAGTGTCAGAGGAAGTCCCTAAAGATTGTCAAAGACTCCAGCCACCCTAGTCATAGACTGTTCTCTCTGCTACCGCATGGCAAGCAGGTGAGCGGTACAGCTACTACCCCCAAGCCATGAGACTCTTGAACATCTAATCAAATAACTACCCAAACTATTTGCTTTGCCCCCCCCTGTCTTTTATACTGCTGCTACTCTGTTATTATTTATGCATAATCACTTTAATAACTCTAAATACATGTACATATTACCTCAATTACCTTGACTAACCGGTGCCCCCGCACATTGACTCTGTACCGGTACCCCCTGTTTATATAGCCTCGCTTTTGTTATTTTACTGCTCTTTAATTATTTTTTACTTTTATTTCTTATTCTTATATTTCTTTTAGGTATTTTTGATGTTGTTATTTTTTAACTGCATTATTGGTTTGGTGTAAGGGATTTCACTGTAAGGTGTAAGGGATTTCACTGTAAGGTGTAAGGGATTTCACTGTAAGGTGTTTTATTCGGCGCATGTGACAAACAACATTTGATTTGATTTGATTTCTCATTCAAATGCTGCATGCAATACAACGAGGGGGCAGTGGTGCACCACAGCTGAAACCCAACAATTCAAGACAATAGGCTTGGAACATTCAAAGAGTGACTCGATGGGGGGCCTGCCCAGCTCCCTGGGGAGAGGCTCTCTTCCCATTGTTAAGAAATACATGCAAATGCCGACTGATAAGAGTCAGCCTTTATAAGGCTGTCAGCTTGGGCATAGCTAATTGAATGCTGCACGCCATTTGAACTGCCGCACAGAGAGGGAGCAGATGGGTGAGACCGCAGGGAAGGGGTCAAATTGGGGGGGAAGGGGGCAGCTAAAACCAAACAATGAGGAGGGGATGAGTCAAAGGGTGGACATGATGTAATGATGTAATGTATCTACCACTGATCTGTGTAAGGTGTGTCGTGTCTTATCTGATTCCACTGTGAAGTACGTGTGCACGCCTGTGTGTGTATATGCATGCATATACACTGAGTATACCAGACCTTATGAACACCTTCCTTATATTGAGTTGCCCCCCCCCCCCCCCCCCCCCCCTCCCCCCTTTCCCCTCAGAACAGCCTCAATTTGTCGGGGAATGGACTCTACAAGATGTCGAAAGCGTTCCACAGGGATGCTGGCCCATGTTGACTCCAATGCTTCCCTTTGGGCCATTCCCCCCAGAAATGTCCGGGAACTTGCAGGTGCCTTGGTGGAAGAGTGGGGTTACATCTCACAGCAAGAACTGGCACATCTGGTGCAGTCAATGAGGAGGAGATGCACTGGAGTACTTAATGCAGCTGGGGGCCACACAAGATACTGACTGTTACTTTTGATTTTGACCCCCCCCCCTTTGTTCAGGGACACATTATTCTATTTCTGTGGAACTTGTTCAGTTTATGTCTCAGTTGTTGAATCTTGTTATGTTCATACAAATATTTACACATGTTAAGTTTTCTGAAAACAAACGCAGTTGACAGTGAGAGGATGTTTCTTTTTTTGCTGAGTTTATAAACCTGGTCATACATTCTTCAGTTTGATGTAGAAAGGGGTCAGGGGTATTTGCTATTGAGAATTTCTCTACAGGAGTTCGCTGGTTAGATGAAAAGGCAGAGAGACTTGTTCTCTGAATGTGCTACATCACCTCACTCTTAAACCCTCACACCCAGCAAAATTACATTTTAGTAGACGTCTTATCCAGAGTGACTTACAGGATAAATTAGGGTTAAGTGCCTTGCTCAAGGGCACAATGATAGCCTTTTCACCAAGACGGCTCTGGGATTCAAACCGGCAACCTTTCTGTTACTGTTCCAACGCTACCAGGCTACTTGTAAATGGAATAGATCAAGAAGTGACATTTAACAATATGCACAGGAATGGTGTCACAGCACACAGTCCCCTCTCAGTCTGATCATTGTCCCTAGGCTGCCTGGGAGCATGTGGTACTCTGCCAGCTCTCTCTCGCTCTCATTTATTTCAGTGTTACTGGCCATGGATGAATAATCATACCATATACCTTAATGGATTGGCCACAGCCGTCATCCAGCTAGAGCTGTTTCTGCTTCTGGCCAGATGATGTGTGTGAAGCATGTCGATGTCCTACGTGTTCAGCTAAATGTCATGTTCCACATGAGACTAACCTGTAACCACATATATACCTCCTTGTCAGTGAATCCCTCTTGAATATTTTTGAATATATGCATTGTAACCTGACTATTAGCTATCGTTAGGCCTACTACCAGAGCTGTCTTACATAATAGAGGACTATACCTGCCAATAACCGTACAGTGGGAATTCGATTTTCCTCTTGTGAAATTCTCCTGACGTTGTTTTTGATCTTAACCTTTTGAACCTCTGTGACATTAAAGATTGAACATGGTTAACATGTAAGTTTTTACATTAAACCTGTGGACTGTACTGGCCCAGCTTTGATTCACATGATAATTGCTATGGCTGAATTACTGGAAACATCGCGTTAGACATGATGGACATTCAAGGTTTCTGCCGCCCACACATTTACAGTGTTGAATATTTCCCTCTGTCTGCGGTATATAGTGATATGTCTGTGACTGTCATCGGCCAGTTATGGCCTTCATTTTCTCCATTCACATGTCAATGCTAGCAGTTCTATTAAAGGGGCAATCCGGGATTCAAACAACACCAAAATGGCCGCCCCAACATTTTCTTTGCTAAAGAGCTGAGTGATGGGGCTGGAGAAATGTAACAACTCTCAAATTCATAGATGGAGCTATGGATGCAAGGACTGACTATACAAGAGATCAAAATCATAGTTTTAATCATGTTTTGAACCTATACATTGTTTACAATTATTTGGTTTACAAACAATTGGCTAAAGCAAGTATATAGTTGGGGTTCTGATGGGTAAGACAGTTCAACTAAGCTTGTTAGACATTTATGTCATATTCTTTGAGAATCAATGGCTATTTAATTCATTTAAAAGTAAAAAAATTCAGGGTAGAAAATTAGCTGTCATGCATGTTGACGGTTCTAAAGTGGCTGCCAGACTGGTTTCCGTGACAACATCTCTGCCATTGAGAGTCCGGAGATTATTCCTGAGGGAAAGGCATAAGGAGGCGTTGTTCTCTTGTCTAAATTTCAACCTTCAATTTTGAAGAGGGGGAATTTAGTTTAGGGCTGACTCATAGATGCTGTATGGAGAATAGAAGGATATTAAAACACAAGGGACACGAGCTGTACTTTCTCTCTACAATCTGAGTGGTGCTTCAACCAGTGACCTCAGCTACAATTACTCCTACTACTGCCACCACTATTATTTCTACTACCATTAATGTATCCACAACTATTACGACTACCACTGCCACTATAACTGCAAAGGATTCAGAGATTTTACCCTTTTTTAGAATACTCACATGGAAGACTGCAGTGACAGCTTTGTGATTCCAGGGAAGATGAGGCCAGGATCCTTTCCCAGGAAATGTAGGTTATATCAGAATAGACGCATGCTGAAAAACAGTGGGACGACACTTTGAACACGTCACTTTCAGAAGCGTTCTCCTTCCTGTTTCTCTCGGCCAGAACTGTGAATATCACATCCGAACGCCTGTCTAGAGTCCAGAGACGAGATTTAAAGATGAATAGTTTATGAGTCACTCACTTTACCCTTGACCCATGGCTGAATAATTTGGTGACTTGCGTGGTTACTCACCACCACTCACCGTTTGTATTTGAAATGCAGGTCAACCAGCCGCAGATCACCATGGAAATGCCTTCCCTCTTGCACACACTCACGATGCCCCACCATGGCGACCTGTCGCTGCTTGTTGGTGGAGGATGTTTTATGAAGCAGGAGCCCAAACTCAAGGATGCCTGGATCAAGAGCTTCTTAAGCTGCATTTCTGAAATAGCTTTGCCTCACTGAAGAGATCTATTCCAGAGTTGTTATTTCAATGGGGACTGACACAAGCCTCTTGTAAAAATGACAGCCATTGAATTGCTACGGTTATGTAAGTTGTTCATTTTCTTCATGTGTTTTTTCATGTCTTGCCATAGCTAGATAGCCTATGCATTTTAATACCTATGAGGAATCATTTGAAGCTCTCTTACATAGCTAGTCGCCACCCACCCTGTGGGGTAAGCAAAGAGATTCATGCCTGCAGCGTCGACAGACAGGTGTGAGATTAAGACACATTGCAGCAGAGCAGTCAGAGAGACCCTGGCTAGGTAGTTGTTCTTGTGCTGGTGTTGTGATATGTGAGGCTCCCAGTAGATTTGCTGTGCCTCTGGCATCCACCCACCTCCACCTCTGCCTATCAGATCTTTGCATCTCTCCCTGGTACAGAGAGAGAAAGACCCTCTCTCCTCTCCTCTCTCTGCCATTATTGATTTCAGTGTGTTGACCTGCTGGAGGATCCAATACCAGTTAACCAGTTATCAGTTATCATACCAGTTATCAAATCAAATTTTATTTGTCACATGCGCTGAATACAACAGGTGTAGGTAGACCTTACAGTGAAATGCTTACTTTCAAGCTCTTAACCAACAATGCAGTTTTATGAAAATCCTTAAAAAAGTAAGAACTTTTGCACTACACGGTCAGGTCCCTGACCTCCTTCCTATAGGCTGTCTCATCATTGTCGGTGATCAGGCCTACCACTGTTGTGTCATCAACAAACTTAATGATGGTGTTGGAGTCGTGCCTGGCCGTGTAGTCATAAGTGAACACGGAGTACAGGAGGGGGCCCCGTTTTGAGGATCAGCGTGGCAGATGTGTTGTTACCTAACCTTACCACCTGGGGGCGCCCCGTCAGGAAGTCTAGGATCCAGTTGCAGAGGGAGGTGTTTAGTTCCAGGGTCCTTAGCTTATTGATGAGCATTGAGGGCACTATGGTGTTGAAAACTGAACTGTTGTCAATGAATAGCATTCTCACATAGGTGTTACTTTTGTCCAGGTGGGAAAGGGCAGTGTGGAGGGCAATAAAGATTGTATCATCTGTGTTTCTGTTGGTGCGGTATGCAAATTGGATTGGGTCCAGGGCTTCTGGGATAATGGTGTTGATGTGAGCCATGACCAGCCTTTCAAGCATTTCATGACTACAGACGTAAGTGCTACGGGTCGGTACTCATTTAGGCAGGTTACCTTAGTGTTCTTGGGCACATGGACTATGGTGGTCTGCTTGAAACACGTTGGTATTACAGACTCAGACAGGGAGAGGTTGAAAATGGCAGTAAAGACACTTGCCAGTTGGTCAGCGAATGCTCGGAGTACACGTCCTGGTAATCCGTCTGGCCCAGCGGCCTTGTGAATGTTGACCTGTTTAAAGGTCTTACTCACATTGGCTGCTGAGAGCGTGATCACACAGTCGTCCGCAACAGCTGGTGCTCTCATGCATGTTTCAGTGTTATTTGCCTCGAAGTGGGCATAGAATTTATTTAGCTTGTCTGGTAGGCTCATGTCACTGGGCAGCTCTCGGCTGTGCTTCCCTTTGTAGTCTTTAATAGTTTGCAAGCACTGCCACATTCGACGAGCGTCGGAGCCGGTGAGGTACGATTTAATCTTAGTCCTGTATTGACGCTTTGCCTGTTTGATGGTTGTTCAGAGGGCATAGCGGGATTTCTTATAAGCGTCCGGGTTAGAGTCCCGCTCCTTGACAGTGGCAGCTCTACCCTTTAGCTCAGTGCAAATGTTGCCTGTAATCCATGGCTTCTAGTTGGGGTATGTACTGTGGGGGACGACATCATCGATGCACTTATTGTTAAAGCCAGTGACTGATGTGGCGTGCTCTTAAATGCCATCGAAAGAACATTAACATATTCCTATCTGTGCTAGCAAAACAGTTCTGTAGTTTAGCATCTGCTTCATCTGAACACTTTTTTATAGACCGAGTCACTGGTGCTTCCTGCTTTAATATTTGCTTGAAAGCAGGAATCAGGAGGATAGAGTTATGGTCAGATTTGCCAAATGGAGGGAGAGGGAGAGCTTTGTACACGTCTCTGTGTGTGGAGTAAAGGTTGTCTAGAATGTTTTCCCTCTGGTTGCAGATTTAACATGCTGATAGAAATGAGGTAAAACTTATTTAAGTTTCCCTTCATTAATTTCCCCGGCCACTAGGAGCGCCACCTTTGGATGAGCGTTTCCCTGTTTGCTTATGGTGGAATACAGTGCGGTTTTAGTGCCAGCCTCGGTCTGTGGTGGTATGTAGGCAGCTACGAAAAATACAGATGAAAACTTTCTAGGTAGATAGTGTGGTCTACAGCTTATCATGAGGTACTCTAACTCAGGCAAGCAAAACCCTGAAACTTTCTTAGATATTGTACGCCGGCTATTGTTTACAAATATGCATAGGCCCCCGTCCCATGTCTTACCAGAGGCTGCTGTTCTATCTTGCCGATAGAGTGTATAACCCACCAGCTGTATGTTCTTAATCTCGTCTTTCATCCACGACTCGGTGAAACATAAGATATTACAGTTTTAATGTCCCGTTGGTAGGATATACATGCTTTCAGTTCGTCCAATTTATTTTCCAGCCAGCAGAACGGAAGGCAAGGGCAGATTAGCCACTTGTTGCCTGATCCTTTCAATGCATCCTGATCTCTTTCCGTGAAACCTACATTTCCTTTTCCAGCGAATCACAGGGTTCTGGGCCTGGACAGGTGTCCGTAGTATATCCCCGCGTCCGAGTCATTGAAGTAGAACTCCTCTTCCAATTTGAAGTGAATAATCCCAGTTCTAATGTCCAGAAGCTATTTTCGGTCATAAGAGACGGTAGCAGCAACATAATGTACAAACAACCTGAAAAAACAAACAAAATAGCATGATTGGTTGAGAGCCGATAAGACGGCAGCCCTACCCTCCGGCGCCATCAGGGTACAGCGCCATGATGCAGCATCCACATATTTAAAGGAATACCTTGGATTTGTCAATAAGGACCTTATTTACAGCACTTCCCCAGCCATTGCGCTATCACTAGTTAGCATTGGCTCGCAAAACTACAACTAACTTCCTTCATAATGGACACAGAGACATAAAATGGTATCCACATGTTCATCTGACTCTTGGGGAAGTCGATAAAGGGCCTCATTGCCAAAATCCAGAAGTATCCCTTTAAAGGAGTGGAGGACTGGAGTGTGTGTGTGGTGTGTTTGTGTGAGGAGGGGGTGGTGATGGGAGTAATAGATAGAGATCAGATAAGAGGCAGGTTCCCATTGATTAGTGCAATGTACAAACAGATAGACAGATCAATAGAGAGGTCAATGGAAATTATAACCATTTTAAAGAGAAGAGTGATCGCTGATGGGATGAGCACCGCACCGGGCGAATTAAGAGCTGTTATAGATTTGAATGAAGACATCCATTTTGGTCATGGTGAATGGGAGACATGGCAGCGCTGTATCACGGTAAGTAGGTGTCTGGTCAAAGATCCTTGGGGAATGGCATGCATAAAGTAGGGACTTGTGAGACATGCATATTAATTGAGTTTATAAACTTTGTTTCCATTGAACATGCCATACAAATAAAGGCATTTTAATTCATGATATGAATAGTGCCTTGGTTCTCCTTTCTTTTTGATGCATATTAATGCATTGGAGCGATACTCATGCCTTAGGCCAGATCTGTAATCGTGCATTAAAAACCAGGACATGGTCAAACCAGCGATAAAAAAGAGTAAAGTTTGAGCCCAATGACTGTCATCTCTCTATCACCTCTTTCCGTCTCACCAGTTCACCTATTGCACCAAGCCAGCCTTAAAATGTGGAATGGTGGGACAAGAGATTGTCAGGAAGTAGCCTGGGTGGGTAGACAGGATGGGGTGGACACTGTAGGGAACAGGTTGGCATGGTGGCAGGATTTTGAGTGATAACGCACCACAGAGGACTGGACAGTAAACTAGCTAGCGTGTGCCATACTCCAGGAGACTGCTTATCTATCTCTGTCAGGGTCTATCAGCCTCTGTCATGTTGACTCCTCAGGTCTGTCTGTCTGTCTGTCTGTCTGTCTGTCTGTCTGTCTGTCTGTCTGTCTGTCTGTCTGTCTGTCTGTCTGTCTGTCTGTCTGTCTGTCTGTCTGTCTGTCTGTCTGTCTGTCTGCCTGCCTGCCTGCATGCCTGCCTGCCTGCCTGTCTGTCTGTCTGTCTGTCTGCAAAGTTTCCTCTTCTCTGTGTCATTTTCCACCCAAGTTAGATGAGAGGTGGGGTGCATCAGGTCTTCATCAGTAGCAAGAACATCTGGGGTTGGCTCTGTGGACCAGTGTGTGTCGCTACAACAAACAGGAATCACTCCACTTCTCTGTTTCACTTGACAAAGTAAATATGATAAAAACAGGAATAGGGTTTGATTCTAAGAACAGACACCCGGGAGAGAGGGCAGTTCAAATCACCCGAGAGAGTATTTTTCAGAGAGAGAGAGATACAGAAAGAGAGAAATATCTCAAAATGTCGCTGGTGGAAATGTCAGGAGATGTGAGGAGTAGGTACTCAAATCCAGCAGAACATGCTTATACCACAATGTCTATCTCTGAGTCTGGAAGAGTCACTCCAACTGGCCCTGCCATGTCACACACATTCAGCTCCTTCCATTTCCACAGGAGAGGACAAGTGAAGTCACTAGCACCTACACAACCCCTCACCTTTCTCAGGAGCATGCTGTGCTCTTTACCGTTGTACTGCCGCTGGTCTCCAGGCAACCACTCTGACTGTCTGTTAGAATGATCTGATCATTGTTGGTGGGAACAGATATATGTATGTTGTAACAGCAAGGCTACTGGTAGAGGGATGGTGGCAGGGTGTGTTTGTATGTACTGTATGTGTTTGTGTACAGAGTGCAGACAGTATAGCAATAGAGTCACCCACAACCCTCCTAATGCCAGAGTTGCATGGAAAGAGGCAGCCGGAGCAAGGGTGTGCCTGGGAATCCAGAACCCCCATTTGATCCCATTAACCTGCTATGAAATAGAAACAGCCAGATTAAACTCATGAGCAGTGTGACTGTAGATGTCAGCTTTGAGGTGTGAGACATCTGACTTGCTCTCGTTTCAAAGAAATGGAAACAATGCAGACAGAGCCCGAGATACTGTCCATTTCTTTGAAACGAGAGCAAGTCAGATGTCTCACACCTCAACGCTGACATCTACAGTCACTCTGCGCATGAGTTTAATGTTATGTGGTTTGAGATTTAAATGTGGTTTGAGATTTTGAATTTAAATCGATGCGTGTGGGGACTAAAAGTTCCAAGTCAGTTATTTTCTAGAATTAATGGAGTGTGAATTAGAATATTGTGATATTGTAGATCATATTGTCTGATACCATCATGGTGATCTCTGAGTTGTGGTTTTAGACACAGATTTAGCCTAATCCTGGATTTCAATGCACTTCAATGGAAATTCTCCATTGAGAATTATTTTTAGTATGAATTAGAATGATATTGTGAATCATCTTGGCTCATGGTGGATATTATTCTGAACTCTGAAGACTGGTTTACCGGACACAGATAAACCTAGTCCTGGATTTAAATGCATTGGAATTCAATGCAAATTCTCAATTGAGAATAATTTTTAGTCCAGGTATCGGCTTAATCTAGGTCAGGGCAAGCGGTCCTGAGAGTCTCTGAGTGCAGGAATAGTGGTACAGTATTCCAGAAACATGTCGGGCCACTTCGAGGAAACAAAATGGAAGGCGTGTCAGAGCCAACCTCCTGTTTCTTTAGACGAGGGGAATCCAACCTGTCAGAGAGCCGGAGCTAAAGCCTGCTCTCTCTATGGAGAATATTACCAACATCGTTTCCATCTGCTCTCACATCCTGCTCTCATGAAATATAAAGCCCAAACTCGTGTGCTGCTAGAGTCATTTTATCGCTCTGCGCAAAGCACTGGTTTTCACAGAAAAGGGAGCAATATGAAAAATATATCCTTGCTGAAGATTAGCCAAAACAGACGCAACATAATTAAAAGTGGTGCTTGTCAAACACAACATGCTGTTTTTTTTCAGGGTTATTCGCCTCTTAACGTGTGTGTGTGTGTGTGTGTGTGTGTGTGTGTGTGTGTGTGTGTGTGTGTGTGTGTGTGTGTGTGTGTGTGTGTGTGTGTGTGTGTGTGTGTGTGGTACATACATGTCTTTGCTTGTGCATGCATTGGTTGATGTGTGTGTTTGAAAGAGATAAAGGGAGGGAGGAGGAGAGGAGGAACGTGCACGTTCACGTAAGCATATGTGTTTGCTCTCAGGGCAAACCTACAAATAGATTCGCTGACATTCTGCTGAATTTTATTCATTCAGAAATGTCAGAGAGGATCACCGTGGTGTAAAATGACGACTGTGTAAAAGTTATGGTCACAGGAGCAATTTAAAAGTCACCAACCGCCGTGCCGCTCTTCCTCCTCCTCTCCTCCGTCATCGGGGTTGGTTCATCCTCTCTTCTCTCAATTTTCTATTCACATCTATTCATCTCCTCTCTATCTGCCCACTTTAAGAGATCTGGATGAGGTGAGTGCTGCTGCTCAGAGCCCTTTCTCTCCAGACTGTAAAAGATCATGCCGTAGGATGATGGGATAACTGCTGTGGTTTATCTGTGAGGCAATAGTCTATGGATACTCTGAGATACAGATCTACCAATCAGGATATTGGCCGGGGGCATTGCCCTGCGAGACGTTTAACTTATGATCACGCTTGACGATGACCAGGGTGTTCATGTACAGGCTGTACATGTAAATGCATAAGAGTCTGTGTGTGTGTGTGCGGTTGGGCATTTATGAATTGTGGCAGCTAAAGGATACCCTTATGTTGAAATATTGACAATAACATATTCTGTTGTATTCAAAATCAAATCAAAAATCGAACTTTATTTGTCACACGCGCTGAATACAACAAGTGTAGACCTTACCATGAAATGCTTCCAACTCAATAAGAGTTAAGAAAATATTTAACAAATGAACTGAAGTAAAAAAATATAAAAGTCCAGTAAAATAACAATAACGAGGCTATATACAGGGGGTACCGGTACCAAGTCAGTGTGCAGGGGTACAGGTTAGTCAGGCTATATACAGGGGGTACCGGTACCGAGTCAGTGTGCAGGGGTACAGGTTAGTCAGGCTATATACAGGGGGTACCGGTACCGAGTCAGTGTGCAGGGGTACAGGTTAGTCAGGCTATATACAGGGGGTACCGGTACCAAGTCAGTGTGCAGGGGTACAGGTTAGTCAGGCTATATACAGGGGGTACCGGTACCGAGTCAGTGTGCAGGGGTACAGGTTAGTCAGGCTATATACAGGGGGTACCGTTACCGAGTCAGTGTGCAGGGGTACAGGTTAGTCAGGCTATATACAGGGGGTACCGGTACCGAGTCAGTGTGCAGGGGTACAGGTTAGTCAGGCTATATACCGGGGGTACCGGTACCGAGTCAGTGTTCAGGGGTACAGGTTAGTCAGGCTATATACAGGGGGTACCGGTACCGAGTCAGTGTGCAGGGGTACAGGTTAGTCAGGCTATATACAGGGGGTACCGGTACCGAGTCAGTGTGCAGGGGTACAGGTTAGTCAGGCTATATACAGGGGGTACCGGTACCGAGTCAGTGTGCAGGGGTACAGGTTAGTCAGGCTATATACAGGGGGTACCGGTACCAAGTCAGTGTGCAGGGGTACAGGTTAGTCAGGCTATATATAGGGGTTACCGGTACCGAGTCAGTGTGCAGGGGTACAGGTTAGTCAGGCTATATACAGGGGATACCGGTACCGAGTCAGTGTGCAGGGGTACAGGTTAGTCAGGCTATATACAGGGGGTACCGGTACCGAGTCAGTGTGCAGGGGTACAGGTTAGTCAGGCTATATACAGGGGGTACATGTACCGAGTCAGTGTGCAGGGGTACAGGTTAGTCAGGCTATATACAGGGGGTACCGGTACCGAGTCAGTGTGCAGGGGTACAGGTTAGTCAGGCTATATACAGGGGGTACCGGTACCGAGTCAGTGTGCAGGGGTACAGGTTAGTCAGGCTATATACAGGGGGTACCGGTACCGAGTCAGTGTGCAGGGGTACAGGTTAGTCAGGCTATATACAGGGGGTACCGAGTCAGTGTGCAGGGGTACAGGTTAGTCAGGCTATATACAGGGGGTACCGGTACCGAGTCAGTGTGCAGGGGTACAGGTTAGTCAGGCTATATACAGGGGGTACATGTACCGAGTCAGTGTGCAGGGGTACAGGTTAGTCAGGCTATATACAGGGGGTACCGGTACCGAGTCAGTGTGCAGGGGTACAGGTTAGTCAGGCTATATACCGGGGGTACCGGTACCAAGTCAGTGTGCAGGGGTACAGGTTAGTCAGGCTATATACAGGGGGTACCGGTACCGAGTCAGTGTGCAGGGGTACAGGTTAGTCAGGCTATATACAGGGGGTACCGGTACCGAGTCAGTGTGCAGGGGTACAGGTTAGTCAGGCTATATACAGGGGGTACCGGTACCGAGTCAGTGTGCAGGGGTACAGGTTAGTCAGGCTATATACAGGGGGTACCGAGTCAGTGTGCAGGGGTACAGGTTAGTCAGGCTATATACAGGGGGTACCTGTACCGAGTCAGTGTGCAGGGGTACAGGTTAGTCAGGCTATATACAGGGGGTACCGGTACCGAGTCAGTGTGCAGGGGTACAGGTTAGTCAGGCTATATACAGGGGGTACCGGTACCGAGTCAGTGTGCAGGGGTACAGGTTAGTCAGGCTATATACAGGGGGTACCGGTACCGAGTCAGTGTGCAGGGGTACAGGTTAGTCAGGCTATATACAGGGGGTACCGGTACCGAGTCAGTGTGCAGGGGTACAGGTTAGTCAGGCTATATACAGGGGGTACCGGTACCGAGTCAGTGTGCAGGGGTACAGGTTAGTCAGGCTATATACAGGGGGTACCGAGTCAGTGTGCAGGGGTACAGGTTAGTCAGGCTATATACAGGGGGTACCTGTACCGAGTCAGTGTGCAGGGGTACAGGTTAGTCAGGCTATATACAGGGGGTACCGGTACCGAGTCAGTGTGCAGGGGTACAGGTTAGTCAGGCTATATACAGGGGGTACCGGTACCGAGTCAGTGTGCAGGGGTACAGGTTAGTCAGGCTATATACAGTGGGTACCGGTACCGAGTCAGTGTGCAGGGGTACAGGTTAGTCAGGCTATATACAGGGGGTACCGGTACCGAGTCAGTGTGCAGGGGTACAGGTTAGTCAGGCTATATACAGGGGGTACCGTTACCGAGTCAGTGTGCAGGGGTACAGGTTAGTCAGGCTATATACAGGGGGTACCGGTACCGAGTCAGTGTGCAGGCTATATACCGGGGGTACCGGTACCAAGTCAGTGTGCAGGGGTACAGGTTAGTCAGGCTATATACATTTGGTACCGGTACCGAGTCAGTGTGCAGGGGTACAGGTTAGTCAGGCTATATACAGGGGGTACCTGTACCGAGTCAGTGTGCAGGGGTACAGGTTAGTCAGGCTATATACAGGGGGTACCGGTACCGAGTCAGTGTGCAGGGGTACAGGTTAGTCAGGCTATATACAGGGGGTACCGGTACCGAGTCAGTGTGCAGGGGTACAGGTTAGTCAGGCTATATACAGGGGGTACCGGTACCGAGTCAGTGTGCAGGGGTACAGGTTAGTCAGGCTATATACAGGGGGTACCGGTACCGAGTCAGTGTGCAGGGGTACAGGTTAGTCAGGCTATATACAGGGGGTACCGGTACCGAGTCAGTGTGCAGGGGTACAGGTTAGTCAGGCTATATACAGGGGGTACCGAGTCAGTGTGCAGGGGTACAGGTTAGTCAGGCTATATACAGGGGGTACCTGTACCGAGTCAGTGTGCAGGGGTACAGGTTAGTCAGGCTATATACAGGGGGTACCGGTACCGAGTCAGTGTGCAGGGGTACAGGTTAGTCAGGCTATATACAGGGGGTACCGGTACCGAGTCAGTGTGCAGGGGTACAGGTTAGTCAGGCTATATACAGTGGGTACCGGTACCGAGTCAGTGTGCAGGGGTACAGGTTAGTCAGGCTATATACAGGGGGTACCGGTACCGAGTCAGTGTGCAGGGGTACAGGTTAGTCAGGCTATATACAGGGGGTACCGTTACCGAGTCAGTGTGCAGGGGTACAGGTTAGTCAGGCTATATACAGGGGGTACCGGTACCGAGTCAGTGTGCAGGGGTACAGGTTAGTCAGGCTATATACCGGGGGTACCGGTACCAAGTCAGTGTGCAGGGGTACAGGTTAGTCAGGCTATATACATTTGGTACCGGTACCGAGTCAGTGTGCAGGGGTACAGGTTAGTCAGGCTATATACAGGGGGTACCGGTACCGAGTCAGTGTGCAGGGGTACAGGTTAGTCAGGCTATATACAGGGGGTACCGGTACCGAGTCAGTGTGCAGGGGTACAGGTTAGTCAGGCTATATACAGGGGGTACCGGTACCGAGTCAGTGTGCAGGGGTACAGGTTAGTCAGGCTATATACAGGGGGTACCGGTACCGAGTCAATGTGCAGGGGTACAGGTTAGTCAGGCTATATACAGGGGGTACCGGTACCGAGTCAGTGTGCAGGGGTACAGGTTAGTCAGGCTATATACACGGGGTACCGGTACCGAGTCAGTGTGCAGGGGTACAGGTTAGTCAGGATATATACAGGGGGTACCAGTACCCAGCCAGTGTGCGGGGGTACAGGTTAGTCAGGCTATATACAGGGGGTACCGTTACCAAGTCAGTGTGCGGGGGTACCGAGTCAGTGTGCAGGGGTACAGGTTAGTTAGGCTATATACAGGGGTACAGGTTAGTTAGGCTATATACAGGGGTACAGGTTAGATCATTTGTACATGTACAGTTGAAGTCGGACGGTTACATACTCCTTACATTTAATTTCAGTGTTTCACAATTCCTGACATTTAATCCAAGTAAAAATTCCCTGTTTTAGGTCAGTTAGGATCACAACTTTATTTTAAGAA